>NW_022990318.1:0-62286 GCF_902827175.1 Gymnodraco acuticeps
CTGTACTTCCTCTAAGAAGAAAGGACAGTAACAGAAGAGCTCTGTGGCTTCAGGCTCGATCGCCATTCAAATGACAGCGTTGTTTCTCCCAAAAGTGGGCGGGGCCGTAAAGTGATGTTACTCTCATCTATGAAAATCGATAGCCTACTGCTATATTTAACCATATATCGAGCCCGATCGTCGATTTCTAATGGCTTAATGCAATTGTTTGCCTGTCTGGCCATTGGAATCGGGCTCTTTGATGATCCAAAAATCTCCGGTTTTCTTCCATTTCTGATCGGATTGGCAAAAACTTCAGAATTTGTATTGACCGCCGTTCAACTGACAGCGTTGTTTTCCCCCAAAAGTGGGCGGAGACGTTATTTTTGCCCGGAAGTGACGCATTTGTTACTCTCATCTATACCCTTAAGAAATATCACAGCTAGAGTGGCGAAGTCACGCCCATCTACTTCCGGTCCATGGGACCTTATTTCGGAAAAATTATGCATTGAAATCAATGGAGAGAGAAAACTTTGAATTGTGCCAAATTGTGAAAAATACGCAACTAGAAAGACTACAAATCCCAGAGTCGCGTAAGTGATGTCATAACTGTTTTCCTCCACTAAGAGATAGCTAAGATCAGCGCCATATATATAGAGCTATTTCAGGGTCATAAGTTTGATCATTCAAAAAAATATCAATTTATTTGAAAGTTCAAGTTGTTATCCTGAACTTTGAAAAAATACAATGATGTATTCAAAATAAAATAAGTATTTGAATAATTGTTCAGGTTTGAATATTATTTTTGATTCAGTTCAGCAATTTTTTTGAATAAAATATTTATTTTCAGATTTCACTTTTATACATATTTTGATATTTTAATCCTTATTTTTTTCAGTTTAGGCAGATTTTTCGTTTCAGATTCAAAACAATTATTTTTAAGTTTCAAATCTTGTTTTTTCAGGTTTCACATTGATTTCACCTTCAGATCGTTTTTCACTTTCAGATCTTTTTTTTTCGCTTTCAGACTTTTGGCCCTGGATGTTGCTTGGGGGGGGGGGGGGGCGGGGCATAGCAAAGAGTAGTTTTGGCATGCTTATTTCGTATATGGCTTCGCCCTCTAGGCTATCGCTATTGGGTTTCCCTCTGCGCCCCCGCACAGAACTGAAACACTTGTAGTCCACGCCCACCCGCCAGGTGGCCCACCCTCGGGCCTCCTTCCGGTATAAATAGGAAGGGTGCCCGGCAATCTGCTCACTCTTTTCTTCAGCAACCAGCAGTTTACTGAAGCACGAGAAAAGCAAGACTCATGAGCAACAAAGAGTGTGTCCGTATGTGTCCTTCGTTGCAATAAGGGGTACATTATGAGCTATGATTTGCAACCCGATATGCGCAGCCTGTCTGGGGGCCAGAGCACGCGGACGCGGCTCTCAGCCAGCAGGTCGCATGTCTCACTGTGTGCGTTCTCCCTTCATCCGACAGGAAGCGAAGGGCGGACGCTCTAGCTGCTGAGGGTGGTGAGGAAGACGTCTGGGGGGGGTAGGAGCCCATCCAGAACAGAGACAGGCCTGTTTCTGGAGGCGAGTGGGGGCAGGAGTCAGACAATTCCTACCCCGCCTCCCTCCATGGCTCACCATGCGGCTCTCCCCTTCCCCCCTCTTCCCCGATCTGGCCGCGCTTCCCCGCCATTAGGCGTTACCAGGAAGGTGCAGCAGCGAACCCGAGGAGCTTAAGGGCTCCGGTGGGGCCACCTTTTTTTCCAACCACCCCCGCTCTTGGAAACCGAGCTTAACGGCGTTTTTCGGGGTTTAGACAGGCCAACTTGGTCGCCTGGACGGCGCCCTATGTTGGCCGACCCCAAGGACCAGTATGTTCGCCCGCCAGGCTGACCGGGCGCACCAGTGGGTGCGTTCCAGGCGTCGGTAGCGGCGAATAATATTGCATTGCTTGACCAACTCGGTGGTGGACATTGGTCGAACGGTCCACCACCGTGGCTCCAGAGGAAGGCGGAGGAGATCGCTAAGAAGGCGGCCAGCACGGCGCTCACGCTGTGCGCAGCCGTGGCGGTGTCCCAGGCGAGGATCACAGCCTGGATGACACAGATCCAGCGCCACCTCTGGTTACAGCAGGCAGCGGTCACAGAGCCAGCCAGGAAGGTGTTACTGGACGCTCCGATCAGCTCGGACAGGCTGTTCGTGGCCCCAGTTCCTGGCCATGGTGGATTCCATGAAGGCGGCATCGGAGCAGTGCGGAGGACCATCCGCCAGCATGTCGGCTGGCTGATGTCCTCATCTGTTTGTCTTGGAGCAACCACAAGCTCTGCAATGTCTTTTAAGTCCAACAGTATTTGCCATGCAATTTCACCCTCAGGCACCAGATGCCCAATTATGAATGGGGGAGTAGTCTCAACAGAGCCCAATTTTCATGGGCATTCCCACCTATTGTTTTCTTTTAGAAAATGTGTGTGGGATCACATGTGGCCTGTTTGTTTTGTCTGCCCACTTATAAGGGAACTGCAGGATAGATTTGTTGAGGGTTTCAAGATTGAAATATTTCTTAGATATTAGCAATGCCAAACAACGTGCAAAATCTACTGGCACTAACCCCTCAAAAATATCATGCATAATATCTGGAGGATAATCCGTGTGAATACAGAAGTGGTCAAGAGATTGAGTGATGAACAATGTCTTTTCACCCCAAAACAGCTTGCCCCATTCTCCTGCGCTGATTTCACATGAGAGTCATGGAGTTCTTTTGTCCTTAGACTGAATGCACCTGACTTTACCCTCTTTTGTTTGAATGTCTGTACTTGTTGCTGTGCAAAATCGGCAGATATATCCACTAGGGCTGTACCCGAATATTCGACTATTCGAATATTCGTTCGTTGGCCAACTATTCGGGTTTCAATTTCATTATTCGGATATTCGTTTTTTATTTTTTTTCAAAAAAATATTTGTTTCTTCCTAAATGTATGCTATCAATAAAGGCGATTGCCATATTCTTATACTATATTTATACTTTTGAAGTAGGCAAATTACTCAAAGTACAGTAGATTCCACAAAGCTTATGCTTCTTGCGAGAAGTACCCAGAGGATTGCAAATCTCAAAGTCATCTATGTATATAGTCAACAAAATTCTTAAGTCATCCCCTGATAGAAAACCGTTTTTCCTTGAAGTGTGAACCATCCTGGGAAGATTTTGTAAGTCTGTTGTTCACCAGTCCCCCCTATTACTCTGCTGCACTCTGTGGTTTTCAACCACCTTGTCTACAACATCTTTCCTCTGAAAGTGTTACGGTGGCTGTTACGGTGTGCAGGAAGCAGGACCCAAATGCAGATTAGAGTAACAATAATTCCTTTATTTCAAGGCTAGATATAGGCTACACAAAGACAGCACGGAACACTCACCGATGAACTGGTCATAACACAAGACAACCCGACAAAGAGAGACAGAAAACCCAGAACTTAAATACACCCAGGACTAATCACATAAACACGAGACAGGTGAGGAGGGAGGAGAAAACACAGAGGTACCAGGTGAACACAATCGGGTAATCGGGGAGGGAAACAGACAGAAAGCAAACAGGCAGGAAACGGGGGGTGAACACTTTACAAAATAAAACAGGAAACCAAAGATAGAAAAAGACAAGAAAAACACCAACACAGACAGATCCTAACAGAAAGAGCTGCTGCAAAGACTTGAGTACAGGCACATACTGAAAACTCCTTTTTTCCTTGGCATCAAAGTATGTACTCTATGGGTTCTACAACATTAAAGCTGTCTTTGTAATACTGATTGCGGAGATAAGATGTCCTTAGGGGACCACCCTTCCCTATGGCTTTGAGCAAAGGGTTTGATGCGCAGAGAGCAGTGGCTACTTCTGTTATCACAGACTTATCAGTTGTGGGACTATGTTTCTGAAATACACCTTCAAGAATGTTAATGGAGAGGGGCAATGTTGCTGAACTTAAGTAGTGCAGTTCTTCCAAAAACTCATCAATTTTTTTACCCGGCACATGTGCAAAATGCTCTAATTTGAGCAACGATGCAGCAAAGTTTTTCTCAATTACTTTGGAAGAGTTCTGAGTTACATCCACATCACTACTTGAACAAGCACTGTGTACTTCAACTGCAGAGTCATCTTGATTATGTGCGTATTCCACAGGATTATCAGAGGATTCTTGTGCAACTATGTGGTTCTAACTACATCTGGCTTGAAATCTTTCAACGTATGCGGTTTGTGTTTCCTGTTTTTGTGAGAGTGAAATGTTGCGTATATATTTGTTTCAAAACTGCAACCCACAAACATACAAGGAACAGTCTCATGACTCTTAAAATGAGTTCCAATGTGTACAAAATAATCCCTCTCCGTAGGAAGATCGCTCGAAGTGCACAAATGACAACTGAATATTGACAACTCCAGCTGCTCCTGAGAGTTTTGTTTGGGATGGGCTCTATTTAAATGAATGTGCAAAGCGTGTGTCGTATTGTCATACTGATATTTTGTACAAACTGAGACAAATGTAACATTTGTGATATTGGGCTATATAAATAAACATTGATTGATTGAAAGCATTCCATGTCTTAAATGTACATGGGCAGTTTGTGTGTGGGCATGGATAGCGTTGCCTATGCCGGTGCTGTAGTCTAAAATGCTTTAGTAACTCATATCTACCAGAAAGAGATTCACTACACTCCTTACACCTCCACATTTGCCCACCAAAACAAAATCACCAGCAAAAAATAAAAAAAAACATTTCAATCATGAACTTGAGAATGGCAGATGACACCTTTTACCTCACTGATGAAGTTGGATTGCAGACACAGGTACGGTTAGACAGGACACTCTTGCGGTCGGACAGCCGCCACAGGAACTTTTGCAGTCACAAATTGCTGTGAAAAATTGAGAGACCAATCAACATACATGAAAGTTAAGTTACACAGAGAACTCGCAATATTGCTGTAAATTAAGACTCATCATTACATCTGCTTTTTTTTACACACCGAACCTTATCAGTGCCCTTATCAGACAGAAGTTGACGAATGACTTAGTCATATCCAAACCAATTCAACAGAGTTCTTCAATTAAAAAGACGGTGCATTTCTGTCTGAGTGTGGTGTACTTTGCAAGATGTTAGACAAATTGCTCTCTGCCGTGTGTGTGTGTGGTGTGTGTGTGTGTGTGTGTTGTGTGTTGCATGTAGCAGCCGCGTGTGTAAACTGCGAAAACCACAGTGGCAGTCAGCTCCGCATGGCAGCTAGCTTGGCAGCTAATTTACGTGACGCAGCCGAATAACGGCGCAACATTCCTTTGTAAAAGGGGCTGATATTACTGACATATAAGCGCCTGGGGTAGCACACTTTCCGTTTAACTTTCCCAGGATAATGCTACCGTCATTTAGTTTTCAATCCTGATATCCTATATTTGAACCATCTCCCTAACTGGCAGTTACACAGACTAGCTAGTTAACAACGTTAGCTTTAGCATGTTCGTCGGCTCATTCGGCTTTTTAAGTGAGATAAAAAATGAAACTAAATAACAAATTAACTATCAACGTTACGCATCACTAAGCCACCAGGGTGGGTGGAGGGGGTCAGGAGGACGGGACTGAACTGACCGCCCAGGGGCACGGCAGAGGACCAGGAAGGGGTCTCGGGCGGACGGCCCGGGGGCAAGGCAGAGTCCAAAAAGGGGAAGTCGGGCGGACGGCCCGGGGGTAAGGCACGAGGACCAGGAAGGGGTCTCGGGCGGACGGCCCGGGGGCAAGGCAGAGTCCAAAAAGGGGGACTCGGGCGGACGGCCCGGGGGCAAGACAGAGTCCAAGGTGGGGACCATGGAGGGGCGAAGGCAGCGGCAGGAAGAGTCAGGGGGCCGGGCCCGAGGGCGAAGGCAACGGCAGGAAAAGTCAATGGGACCGGGCCCGAGGGCGAGGACCGCAGGCTCTCAGGCGGGCGGGCTTGAGGGCGAAGACCGTGGCTCTCAGGGGGCCGGGCTCGAGGGTGAAGACCGTGGCTCTCAGGGGGCCAGGCTCGAGGGCGAAGACCAGAGAGCTCCGGAGGCCGGGCAGGAAGGCGCTGACGGGACAGTGCCGGAGACCGGGCAGGACCCGGTGTCGGAGCTGGTGGGACAGGCCTCGGCAGGATCCCCCACGGAAGAGGACCAGGACACGGGATTTGCAGGATCCCCGGCAGGAGAGCAGTCGGCGGGGCCTCCAACGGCACAGTACATAGGATTGGCAGGACCCCCGGCAGGAGAGTAGACGGCGGGACCTCCAACGAGACAGGACAAAGGGTTGGCAGGACCCCCGGCAGGAGAGTAGATCGGCGGGACCTCCAACAGCACAGGACAAAGGGTTGGCAGGACCCCCGGCAGGAGAGTAGTCGGCGGGGCCTCCAACAGCACAGGACAAAGGGTTGGCAGGACCCCCGGCAGGAGAGTAGTCGGCGGGGCCTCCAACGGCACAGGACAAAGGGTTGGCAGGACCCCCGGCAGGAGAGTAGTCGGCGGGGCCTCCAACGAGACAGGACAAGGAGCTGGCAGGACCCCCAGGCAGAAGAGTAGACGGCGGGACCTCCAAGGGGACAGGACAAAGGGTTGGCAGGACCCCCGGCAGGAGAGTAGTCGGCGGGGCCTCCAACGGCACAGGACAAAGGGTTGGCAGGACCCCCGGCAGGAGAGTAGTCGGCGGGACCTCCAACGAGACAGGACAAAGGGTTGGCAGGACCCCCGGCAGGAGAGTAGACGGCGGGACCTCCAACGAGACAGGACAAAGGGTTGGCAGGACCCCCGGCAGGAGAGTAGACGGCGGGCCCTCCAATGGGACAGGACAATGGGTTGGCAGGGACCCCCGGCAAGAGAGTAGACGGCGGGACCTCCAACGGGACAGGACAAAGGGTTGGCAGGACCCCCGGCAGGAGAGTAGTCGGCGGGACCCTCCAACGTGACAGGACAAGGAGCTGGCAGGACCCCCGGCAGGAGAGTAGACGGCGGGACCTCCAACGGGACAGACATACGATTGGTAGGACCCCCGGCAGAGGAGTAGTCGACGGGACCTCCAACGGGACAGGACATGGAGTTGGCAGACCCCCAGCGGAACCTCCAACGGACCAGGACATTGGGTAGGGACTTGAGACGTGACTCGAGAGGGGACTCGAGAGGGAGAACTCGAGAGGGGAACTAGAGGAGGGGACTAGAGGAGGAGACTAGAGGAGAGACTAGAGGAGGGACTAGAGAAGGGAACTCGAGAGGGAACTCGCGAGGGGAACTAGAGAGGGGACTTGAAGAGGGACTAGAGAGAGGACTAGAGGAGGGACTAGAGAGGGGACTAAAGGAGGGACTAGAGGAGGGAAACTCGAGAGGGAACTGGAGAGGGGACTCGAGAGGGAACTGGAGAGGGGACTCGAGAGGGAACTCGAGATGGGACTAGAGAAGTGACCTGAGGAGGGACTAGGGAAAGGACTAGAGAAGGGAACTCGAGAGGGGACTCGAGAGGGGAACTAGAGAGGGGACTCGAAGAGGGACTAGAGGAGGGACTAAAGGAGGGACTAGAGGAGGGACTAGAGGAGGGAACTCGAGAGGGGACTGGAGAGGGGACTAGAGGAGGGACTAGAGAAGGGACTAGAGAGGGAACTGGAGAGGTGACTCGAGAAGAGACTAGAGATGGAACTCGAGAGGGGACTTGAGAGGGGACTCGAGAAGGAACTTGAGAGGAAACTGGAGAGGGACTTGAGAAGGAACTTGAGAGGAAACTGGTGAGGGGACTTGGGAGGGAACTGGAGAGGGGACTTGAGAAGAAACTGGAGAGGGGACTCGAGAGGGAACTCGAGAGGTGACTCGAGAGGTGACTTGAGATGGGACTCGAGAGGAAACTTGAGAGTTGACTGGAGAGGTGACTTGAGAGAATCTCGAGAGGAGACTCGAGAGGTGACTTGAGAGGAATCTCGAGAAGAAGACTCGAGAAGAGACTTGAGAGGGAACTCGAGAGGGAACTTGAGAGGGGACTCGAGAGAGGACTCGAGATGGGACCTGAGAGGGGACTTGAGAAGAGACTCGAGATGGGACCTGAGAGGGGACTTGAGAGGGGACTTGAGAGGGAACTTGAGAAGAGAATCGAGAGGGGACCTGAGAGGGAACTCGAGAGGAGACTTGAAGGGTGACTTGAGAGGTGACTCGAGAGGTAGCTCGAGAGGCAACTCGAGAGGGAACTGGAGAGGATACTTGAGAGGGGACTTGAAAAGGAATTTGAGAGGGAAGTCGAGAGGGGACTTGAGAGGGGACTTGAGAAGGGTCTTGAGAAGGAACTTGTGTTGGTCGGTACGCCGACAGGACACGGGGAGCTGGCGTCGGCTGGAGAGCCAGCAGGAGACGAGGTGCTGGAGTCGGCCGGTACGCCGACAAGACTCGGGGAGCTGGCGTCGGCTGGGGAGCCAGCAGGAGACGAGGTGCTGGAGTCGGCCGGTACGCCGACAGGCCTCGGGGAGCTGGCGTTGGCCGGTACGCCAGTCCTGGAGCCGAAACAGGAGTCGGGACCATGGCTACTGGGGCCGGTACTGAAGCCAGAATCATGGCTGTAAGGTCCGGTTCAGGAGCCGGAAACATGGCTGAATGGGCCGGCTCTGGAGCCGGAATTGAAGCCAGAATCTTGGCTGTAAGGTCCGGTTCTGAAGCCGAATCCATGGCTGCCGGGACCGGTTCTGGAGCAAGGACCATGGCTGCTGGGGCCAGAACTGGGTCTGGAACCATGGCCCTTTGGGCTCGTGCTGCCAACCTGGCCTTGCGACTCCTTCCTTTAGGAGCCGTTTGGAGGCTCCGTGGACCTCCAAAGGCCAGACGAGTACCAGCGAATCGCTCCTGGACTGTAGCAAACACTGGGTGAGAAGCAGGGGCTGACGCCAGACGGACCACACCGATGCGTGTGGTATCAAAACGGGAGTTGGGAGGCCTGGGGCTGTCAGGCAAGGGATAACACACCGTGAGAAAATCCAAAATCCTGCCCGATAAGAATTTAACCAAGCCTGGCTTCTCCATAGTAATCCGGCGTGCCTCTGCCAGAACAGCCTCTCGCTGCTGAACCCTGGACGCTCCCAACCATCGATACGAGCAGTCATCCAAAGCAAAGGAAAACTCCAATAGCTCCTGCTCAAAAGGATCTGCTGGGCCCATATTATGGTCGGGTTGTAATGTTACGGTGGCTGTTACGGTGTGCAGGAAGCAGGACCCAAATGCAGATTAGAGTAACAATAATTCCTTTATTTCAAGGCTAGATATAGGCTACACAAAGACAGCACGGAACACTCACCGATGAACTGGTCATAACACAAGACAACCCGACAAAGAGAGACAGAAAACCCAGAACTTAAATACACCCAGGACTAATCACATAAACACGAGACAGGTGAGGAGGGAGGAGAAAACACAGAGGTACCAGGTGAACACAATCGGGTAATCGGGGAGGGAAACAGACAGAAAGCAAACAGGCAGGAAACGGGGGTGAACACTTTACAAAATAAAACAGGAAACCCAAAGATAGAAAAAGACAAGAAAAACACCAACACAGACAGATCCTAACAGAAAGAGCTGCTGCAAAGACTTGAGTACAGGCACATACTGAAAACTCCTTTTTTCCTTGGCATCAAGTATGTACTCTATGGGTTCTACAACATTAAAGCTGTCTTTGTAATACTGATTGCGGAGATAAGATGTCCTTAGGGGACCACCCCTTCCCTATGGCTTTGAGCAAAGGGTTTGATGCGCAGAGAGCAGTGGCTACTTCTGTTATCACAGACTTATCAGTTGTGGGACTATGTTTCTGAAATACACCTTCAAGAATGTTAATGGAGAGGGGCAATGTTGCTGAACTTAAGTAGTGCAGTTCTTCCAAAAACTCATCCATTTTTTTACCCGGCACATGTGCAAAATGCTCTAATTTGAGCAACGATGCAGCAAAGTTTTTCTCAATTACTTTGGAAGAGTTCTGAGTTACATCCACATCACTACTTGAATAAGCACTGTGTACTTCAACTGCAGAGTCATCTTGATTATGTGCGTATTCCACAGGATTATCAGAGGATTCTTGTGCAACTATGTGGTTCTAACTACATCTGGCTTGAAATCTTTCAACGTATGCGGTTTGTGTTTCCTGTTTTTGTGAGAGTGAAATGTTGCGTATATATTTGTTTCAAAACTGCAACCCACAAACATACAAGGAACAGTCTCATGACTCTTAAAATGAGTTCCAATGTGTACAAAATAATCCCTCTCCGTAGGAAGATCGCTCGAAGTGCACAAATGACAACTGAATATTGACAACTCCAGCTGCTCCTGAGAGTTTTGTTTGGGATGGGCTCTATTTAAATGAATGTGCAAAGCGTGTGTCGTATTGTCATACTGATATTTTGTACAAACTGAGACAAATGTAACATTTGTGATATTGGGCTATATAAATAAACATTGATTGATTGAAAGCATTCCATGTCTTAAATGTACATGGGCAGTTTGTGTGTGGGCATGGATAGCGTTGCCTATGCCGGTGCTGTAGTCTAAAATGCTTTAGTAACTCATATCTACCAGAAAGAGATTCACTACACTCCTTACACCTCCACATTTGCCCACCAAAACAAAATCACCAGCAAAAAATAAAAAAAACATTTCAATCATGAACTTGAGAATGGCAGATGACACCTTTTACCTCACTGATGAAGTTGGATTGCAGACACAGGTACGGTTAGACAGGACACTCTTGCGGTCGGACAGCCGCCACAGGAACTTTTGCAGTCACAAATTGCTGTGAAAAATTGAGAGACCAATCAACATACATGAAAGTTAAGTTACACAGAGAACTCGCAACTATTGCTGTAAATTAAGACTCATCATTACATCTGCTTTTTTTTTACACAGAACCTTATCAGTGCCCTTATCAGACAGAAGTTGACGCATTACTTAGTCATATCCAAACCAATTCAACAGAGTTCTTCAATTTAAAAGACGGTGCATTTCTGTCTGAGTGTGGTGTACTTTTGCAAGATGTTTAGACAAATTGCTCTCTGCCGTCGTGTGTGTGTGTGTGTGTGTGTGTGTGTGTGTGTGTGTGTGGTGTGTGTGTGTGTGTGTGTGTGTTGCATGTAGCAGCCGCGTGTCTAAACTGCGAAAACCACAGTGGCAGTCAGCTCCGCATGGCAGCTAGCTTGGCAGCTAATTTACGTGACGCAGCCGAATAACGGCGCAACATTCCTTTGTAAAAGGGGCTGATATTACTGACATATAAGCGCCTGGGGTAGCACACTTTCCGTTTAACTTTCCCAGGATAATGCTACCGTCATTTAGTTTTCAATCCTGATATCCTATATTTGAACCATCTCCCTAACTGGCAGTTACACAGACTAGCTAGTTAACAACGTTAGCTTTAGCATGTTCGTCGGCTCATTCGGCTTTTTAAGTGAGATAAAAAATGAAACTAAATAACAAATTAACTATCAACGTTACGCATCACTAATTCACCAGGGTGGGTGGAGGGGGTCAGGAGGACGGGACTGAACTGACCGCCCAGGGGCACGGAAGAGGACCAGGAAGGGGTCTCGGGCGGACGGCCCGGGGGCAAGGTAGAGTCCAAAAAGGGGAAGTCGGGCGGACGGCCCGGGGGTAAGGCACAGGACCAGGAAGGGGTCTCGGGCGGACGGCCCGGGGGCAAGGCAGAGTCCAAAAAGGGGGACTCGGGCGGACGGCCCGGGGGCAAGACAGAGTCCAAGGTGGGGACCATGGAGGGGCGAAGGCAGCGGCAGGAAGAGTCAGGGGGCCGGGCCCGAGGGCGAAGGCAACGGCAGGAAAAGTCAGGGGACCGGGCCCGAGGGCGAGGACCGCGGCACTCAGGGGGCCGGGCTCGAGGGTGAAGACCGCGGCTCTCAGGCGGGGGGGCTTGAGGGCAAAGACCGTGGCTCTCAGGGGGCCGGGCTTCGAGGGTGTGAAGACCGTGGCTCTCAGGGGGCCAGGCTCGAGGGCGAAGACCAGAGAGCTCCGGGAGGCCGGGCAGGAAGGCGCTGACGGGACAGTGCCGGAGACCGGGCAGGACCCGGTGTCGGAGCTGGTGGGACAGGCCTCGGCAGGATCCCCCACGGAAGAGGACCAGGACACGGGATTTGCAGGATCCCCGGCAGGAGAGCAGTCGGCGGGGCCTCCAACGGCACAGTACATAGGATTGGCAGGACCCCCGGCAGGAGAGTAGACGGCGGGACCTCCAACGAGACAGGACAAAGGGTTGGCAGGACCCCCGGCAGGAGAGTAGTCGGCGGGACCTCCAACAGCACAGGACAAAGGGTTGGCAGGACCCCGGCAGGAGAGTAGTCGGCGGGGCCTCCAACAGCACAGGACAAAGGGTTGGCAGGACCCCCGGCAGGAGAGTAGTCGGCGGGGCCTCCAACGAGACAGGACAAGGGGCTGGCAGGACCCCCGGCAGAAGAGTAGACGGCGGGACCTCCAAGGGGACAGGACAAAGGGTTGGCAGGACCCCCGGCAGGAGAGTAGTCGGCGGGGCCTCCAACGGCACAGGACAAAGGGTTGGCAGGACCCCCGGCAGGAGAGTAGACGGCGGGACCTCCAACGAGACAGGACAAAGGGTTGGCAGGACCCCCGGCAGGAGAGTAGACGGCGGGGCCTCGAACGGGACAGGACAATGGGTTGGCAGGACCGCCGGCAGGAGAGTAGACGGCGGGACCTCCAACGGGACAGGACAAAGGGTTGGCAGGACCCCCGGCAGGGAGAGTAGTCGGCGGGACCTCCAACGTGACAGGACAAGGAGCTGGCAGGACCCCCGGCAGGAGAGTAGATGGCGGGACCTCCAACGGGACAGACATACGATTGGTAGGACCCCCGGCAGAGGAGTAGTCGACGGGACCTCCAACGGGACATGGAGTTGGCAGGACCCCCAGCGGAACCTCCAACGGACCAGGACATTGGGTAGGGACTTGAGACGTGACTCGAGAGGGGACTCGAGAGGAGACTCGAGAGGGGAACTAGAGAGGGGACTAGAGGAGAGACTAGAGGAGGGACTAGAGGAGAGACTAGAGCAGGGACTAGAGGAGGAACTAGAGAAGGGAACTCGAGAGGGGAACTAGAGATGGGACTCGAAGAGGGACTAGAGAGAGGACTAGAGGAGGGACTAGAAAGGGGACTAAAGGAGGGACTAGAGGAGGGACTAGAGGAGGGAACTCGAGAGGGAACTGGAGAGGGGACTCGAGAGGGAACTGGAGAGGGGACTCGAGAGGGAACTCGAGAGGGAACTGGAGATGGGACTAGAGAAGTGACCTGAGGAGGGACTAGGGAAAGGACTAGAGAAGGGGACTCGAGAGGGGACTCGAAGAGGGACTAGAGGAGGGACTAAAGGAGGGACTAGAGGAGGGAACTCGAGAGGGGACTAGAGAGGGGACTAGAGGAGGGACTAGAGATGGAACTCGAGAGGTGACTCGAGAAGAGACTAGAGATGGAACTCGAGAGGTGACTCGAGAGGGGACTTGAGAGGTGACTCGAGAGGGGACTCGAGAAGGAACTTGAGAGGAAACTGGAGAGGGGACTCGAGAAGGAACTTGAGAGGAAACTGGAGAGGGGACTTGAGAGGAAACTGGTGAGGGGACTCGGGAGGGAACTGGAGAGGGGACTCGAGAAGAAACTGGAGAGGGGACTCGAGAGGGAACTCGAGAGGGAACTCGAGAGGGAACTCGAGAGGGAACTCGAGAGGTGACTCGAGAGGTGACTCGAGAGGTGACTTGAGAGGTGACTCGAGAGGTGACTTGAGATGGGACTCGCGAGGAAACTTGAGAGTTGACTGGAGAGGTGACTTGAGAGGAATCTCGAGAGGAGACTCGAGAGGTGACTTGAGAGGTAACTCGAGCGGGGACTCGAGCGGGGACTCGAGAGATGACTTGAGAGGGAACTCGAGAGGAGACTTGAGAGGGGATTCGAAAGGGGACTCGAGAGATGACTTGAGAGGGAACTCGAGAAGAGACTCGAGATGGGACCTGAGAGGGAACTCGAGAGGAGACTTGAGAGGGAACTCGAGAGGGAACTTGAGAGGGGACTCGAGAGAGGACTCGAGATGGGACCTGAGAGGGGACTTGAGAAGAGACTCGAGATCGGACCTGAGAGGGGACTTGAGAGGGGACTTGAGAGGGAACTTGAGAAGAGAATCGAGAGGGGACCTGAGAGGGAACTCGAGAGGAGACTTGAAGGGTGACTTGAGAGGTGACTCGAGAGGTAGCTCGAGAGGGAACTGGAGAGGATACTTGAGAGGGGACTTGAAAAGGAATTTGAGAGGGGACTTGAGAGGGGACTTGAGAAGGGTCTTGAGAAGGAACTTGTGTCGGTCGGTACGCCGACAGGACACGGGGAGCTGGCGTCGGCTGGAGAGCCAGCAGGAGACGAGGTGCTGGAGTCGGCCGGTACGCCGACAAGACTCGGGGAGCTGGCGTTGGCCGGTACGCCAGTCCTGGAGCCGAAACTGGAGTCGGGACCATGGCTACTGGGGCCGGTACTGAAGCCAGAATCATGGCTGTAAGGTCCGGTTCAGGAGCCGGAAACATGGCTGAATGGGCCCGGCTCTGGAGCCGGAATTGAAGCCAGAATCTTGGCTGTAAGGTCCGGTTCTGAAGCCGAATCCATGGCTGCCGGGACCGGTTCTGGAGCAAGGACCATGGCTGCTGGGGCCAGAACTGGGTCTGGAACCATGGCCCTTTGGGCTCGTGCTGCCAACCTGGCCTTGCGACTCCTTCCTTTAGGAGCCGTTTGGAGGCTCCGTGGACCTCCAAAGGCCAGACGAGTACCAGCGAATGGCTCCTGGACTGTAGCAAACACTGGGTGAGAAGCAGGGGCTGACGCCAGACGGACCACACCGATGCATGTGGTATCAAAACGGGAGTTGGGAGGCCTGGGGCTGTCAGGCAAGGGATAACACACCGTGAGAAAATCCAAAATCCTGCCCGATAAGAATTTAACCAAGCCTGGCTTCTCCATAGTAATCCGGCGTGCCTCTGCCAGAACAGCCTCTCGCTGCTGAACCCTGGACGCTCCCAACCATCGATACGAGCAGTCATCCAAAGCAAAGGAAAACTCCAATAGCTCCTGCTCAAAAGGATCTGCTGGGCCCATATTATGGTCGGGTTGTAATGTTACGGTGGCTGTTACGGTGTGCAGGAAGCAGGACCCAAATGCAGATTAGAGTAACAATAATTCCTTTATTTCAAGGCTAGATATAGTATACACAAAGACAGCACGGAACACTCACCGATGAACTGGTCATAACACAAGACAACCCGACAAAGAGAGACAGAAAACCCAGAACTTAAATACACCCAGGACTAATCACATAAACACGAGACAGGTGAGGAGGGAGGAGAAAACACAGAGGTACCAGGTGAACACAATCGGGTAATCGGGGAGGGAAACAGACAGTGGCGGAAAATTGACTCGGAAGACATGTCCTACCAAGGAAGCGTCCTCGACATTGAGAAACACCCCCCATGTCTCCACGTCCTCCCTGGATGAAGCCCAGCCTCTTCCTCTCAGATCTGCAGCGCTCCAGTCACCCTGATGTGAAGCTTGTTGCACCCACAGAAAAAGATCTGTTCAAAGCACTGGAGAGGTCAAAGAAGATGACTGTCAGTGCTTCCCTGCAGGTGAATGGAGGAAGATGGTGTCCTCTTCTCCACTCTGCGTCAGGATTAGCCTCTCGGTTTGTAGCCACCCCAAGTGTATATATAATATAAATAGCATTGTTTTGATACAGGATTATTGCACCAGATTCACAACATCTGCCGTTATAGCTAAAGAATCTGAAAATGATCCTGATCCAGCTGTTAGGATGTGTCTGAAAGACTTGTTTCACTGATAGTTCCAAAATAATTTACAAATAGTCATCCACATAGGAACAAGATGTAAAGAGGAGGTTTTGATTGATTGGCTAAGAGAACTATTTATGTAATGCATGATTTCCCTAAATGTGGCTGTAGTGTTTTAATCTTGAGAAGGCTGCTTTGACTATTTTTGACAACAAGCTGACGCTATTTATTACAATAGTAGGCTTTATTATAGGAGTCAAATAGACTGCACCAAATGAAATGGTATCAATATTAGTCAAGAAAATGATAGATGCCTGTTCTTTATCAGTTCAAGGTGATATTTTCATGTCAAACTCCAATGATATTCAGTTTACTAGCAGGAAAGAAACTCATTGTGTGTTCCTTTTTCTAAAAGGATTTCTATCTTTCAGGTCTCTAGTGGAATAAGATAGCATTTTAAATCCTATTGAAGAACTTGCTTGATTTCTATCACATGTTAGTTACATTGTGTGTAGTAAATGTTGATCTGAAGAAATGTGCTCTTCATTATTAAAAAACATCCAACATGATTTCCCGTTGTCAGCACCCTCGTAGATGCTGGTAAACCCAGTCTGATAAAGTAATAAACCAAAACAGGCTACATGCCACCTAAGTACAGTAAGTGAGAAACATCATATTGTTTTAAACTGAGAATGTCAGTGAACACAAGCTGCTGAGCATTGAGTTTATTTCAGACACCTGACAGTACAGCCATGGAACAAATGAAAGTGTTAGAAGCTGAGATGGTGCAGGGAGAAAGTACACGTCTTAAACAGAGCAGAGATGGAGCTGTACAAATGAATGTAGCAGCTTTGTAGATAATAATAACTGATGCGTTCCTCACAGCAGCTCCCTGTTATACAGTGCTGACACTGAAGGCATGTCGACATCATTGCAAAGGAGTCTGTTTGAAGGTGGCGTGGGGGGGGCAGGGGTTAACGTCTAGGCCTCAGAGGTCCTCCTCTTGATCTCAGTTATCAGATCTGCTCTGGATATATCAGCCTGTGGGGAGAGAGCAGACAGTGAGGTTAGTCCTGCAGCATCTCAGTCTTACGGCCCTGACACACAAACAGACAGACACATCCAAATATATTGGCCCTCAACCCCAAACTGCTCCCAATGGCCAACACTGAGCCTGTACGGCTGCCTCTGCATGATTGTGTGTGAATGGTTGAATGGTAATAAAAACATAAAAAAACCATAATTTGGTATCCTCTTTAATAAAGATGTGTTCAGGTACCTCCTCTCTGGTTGCCACGGTGCGCAGCTTCACCATCCCATCCTTCAGCTCCTGCTCTCCCAGGATGGCCACCAGGGGGATCCCAGAGTCCTCGCAGTACTGCAGCTGACTCAGCAGTTTGGGGGTTCTTCTTGTAGATTACCTCTGCCTGGACACATACACAGCATTCAGTGTGACGAATAATACAAATCATATTTTTAAATGACAGCATGACAAATGTCAACTTTCCACACCAAAAAGTCCAGTCTAGTGCAAAGGTGATAGTAATACTTTTCAGAAATCAGACTCCAGACTTACGAAGCAACATTAAGTGGAATCTGCAAATATAACACACACACACACACACACACACACACACACACACACACACACACACACACACAACACACACACACACACCACAACACACACACACACACACACACACACACACACACACACACACACACACACACACACACACACACACACACACACACACACACACACACACACACACACACACCACACACACACACACACACACACACACCCACACACCACACACAACACACACACACACACACACACACACACACCTTGATGCCAGCGTTCCAGAGCTCAGTGAGCAGTTTGAGTCTCTCCTCCAGCAGGTTCTTCTGAGCAGACACCACCATCACTTGAACCTCTGTGGTGCGGACCCTCTGTGCTGAGGCCTGAAACACACACACAGTTAGTGTGACAGCAACACACGTATTAACAACATAGTGTGACAGCCAAACACATATCATTAACATACTGTTACAGTCTGACTGACAGACACACACACTGTTACAGTCTCTCACACACACTGTTACAGTCTCTCACACACACTGTTACAGTCTCTCACACACACAGTTACAGTCTCTCACACACTGTTACAGGACTCACACACACATTTACAGTCTCACACACACACAGCAGTGCTTCTCAAAGTGTGGCCCGGACCACTGGTGGTCCGTGAGCGCCCCCTAGTGGTCCGTGAGTATATTGGTAACATTTCACATTTGAAATAAATAAATACATTTCAGTTTTCCGCACTCTCGCAAGAATATCTCCGCAATGGAGCGAGGTTAAGTTTCACTTTTGATTGCATGATATAGCCCAGATAAACACCTTCATCACACTTGCTGCCACTTGTTTGTACCATTTTCAGGCGATTTGTAATCTGTTCTAGAAAAACGATGCGTTTTTTTATATTTGTGAAGTTAGGCGGTCCGCGAGTGTTTTTTTATTGGTTAAGTGGTCCTTGGTATGAAAAAGTTTGAGAAACACTGACTTAGAGTCTCAGGGTGCATTCACACCTAATAGTCCGCTCTCTGTTGCACACCAGACCACAGTTTGTTACATTGTTTCATTTTTCAGAAGGTTCAGTTTGCGTTCACACGGGAAAAACTCAAACGGACTATAAACTTTAAACACAAGTCATGTGCACGGAAATGCTGTTCAACCATTGGTCAGACATTAAGGGCGTAAAAACGCAAATCCCGGCCATTTCTACCGGAGCCTCCGCCATGGAGCATCGGCAGGTTATTCTCATGCTGCTGTTAATCTGGAGATCAACAGACACTAGCGGCCCGCGCATATGATTATATAATCAGACAGCGTCCGTTAAAAAACATTATAACACATATAATGAGAGACGTTCTGCAGTAAGGAGGGGCGTTTCACCAACGACAGGTTTTGGTCTTCACTCTTTAACTAAACAACCGCGGATGTCTTAAAGGATTCTTTCGCTAAAGATTTTGAAGACATCCGCGTTCTTGTGACACGTAAATACTACGCTTCCTATGTTTTGGTGCGGACTGCGTTCACACCAGCAATGAACCGCTCCAGAGTTCACAAGCAAGCGCTCGGAGACCACGTATTTTAGCGGACCAGAGTCCGGTTGTTTAGTTCACTTAAGAGGTCTCGGATTGTGTTCACACCGACCCAAATGAACCGCACCAAGCGGCTAAACGCACCAGGGTTCGATTCAACCGGACTATACAAGGCAGGTGTGAACGCACCCTCACTCACTCACAGGATTACCTCGGCCTTCTGCTCCATGATGGAGAAGATCCTCTCGATGCCGATGCTGACCCCCACACATGGCACCTTCCTGCCCTTGGGGTCAAACATCCCCACCAGCCCGTCGTACCGGCCCCCGCCCGCTACGCTGCCCACGCTCACACTCTCCTCTGCACCAGAACCATTCTGGGCTTCAGCAGCGATGCCCGCCTGAGTCAGAAACCCCTCGTAAATGATCCCTGTGTAATAGTCCAGACCCCGGGCCAGACTCAGGTCAAACACCACCTGCACAGAATGGAGGAATGAAAAGGTAGCAGGTTAACAGAGAAGAGAGGAAAGTAGAAGGTATGATAAGGAGCTTTAACACATTGTTGACTCCAGTGAACAAAGTGAATGCTGGGAAATATATCAGGTGAGTCACCTTGTCCGTGACCTGGAACAGCTGCAGGTAGCTGAACAGCAGCTTAATGTCCATCAGCCCCGCACTGGCCTGCTTACTCTGACACATCTTCTGATCCTGCAGGAGGCGCTCTGCCAGCTCCATCCCACCTGCAACACAAACACAGCTACATCAGCACCCACCCTGTTGGAATAAGGTCCAGCACTCCCCCTCTTTAGCTCTGTTTTAGTGTATAGGGGGCTCCGTGAGATCAGCGCTGCTCATAATAAATCATAACCGTAATATATTTTCTCTTTTCATTCTTTTATTCTTTTTAATTTAAAATATCAGAATATAGTACAGTAGTATCTATCCTATGTATTTATTATTAATTTCAGATTTGTGTCTTATTGTAAAGGTTTATATTCTTACCTATTCCTGCAACTTACCTGCAACTTTTTGTCTATTTCACTTTTTTTTTTGCATTATTTGATGTCTTGTAATGTTATGTTTTATGTATCATATGTTGCATTGTTGGAGGAGCCTGGCGCACGGTTTAAGCGTGCCGTGCCAAACCGGCCCATTTTTGGGTTTTCACTAGGGGTAGTTCCGGCTAACGGGTACTGTTTCACAGTTTTCTGGCACTCCAAAATCCAGGTTCTTTCCGGGCCAACAACCGGGCTGAGTATGCTAAACTAGAGAGAGAATCGCTGGCAAGGGGGCTACAACTACAACAAAATTAACATATTTGACCGTGATTTAATTGTAATACACGTTTCAAAATGATGCCGAAGTAACAACATACTGATACCGGTTAGTAAAAACCATGAATTAATGCTTTGACAAGTCTGCAGACAGACGGCAGGCGAACAACCTTTTAAAATGCGAGACGATGACGAGCTAAAAATAGATTCTTGATAACGAAAACTTTGACGAAATGTATATTTAGTTTTCGTTGACGAGACTAAGGTGTTAATGGTGGACTATCAGACATTCAAAATGCAGGGTATTTCCCCCCAATTGTCCGTCTTGTCTGTCAAAATGCATCTTACGTTTCTAACTTGCAATATCATTATTTCCGCTCTCTTCACTCCAGAAGAGCGATCTCCCTGTGTCTCTCTGTGTGCCTAACAGACATGCTGCAGCGGCACACAGAGATCTGCCGGGGACGGAGCATTCAGAGAGTTAGCGCGTTGACACGAGCAGTCTGTCCAAAAAGCCGGCCAAAAGGCGTCATATTCAGTCGGAGAAATGCAGAATTTTCAACTTCCTTAACTCGTAGCTCTGTTGCCCCAATTACGAGTAACGTTATCACATCAGGTGCGCAGAGGTGGGAGAAGTACTCAGATCTTGTAGTTAAGTAAAACAATACCATAGTGTAGGAAGAGTTCTCAAGTAAAAGTATGATCATCAAAATATAGTTAAAGAAGCGACAGTAAAAGTAGTCGTTGTGCAGAGTGGTCCACTTCAGAATAATATATATGATATGTTTTCTAATGATTGATCATGAAAGTGTTCTCAAAGCTGGTAAAGGTGCAGCTAGTTTGAATGACTTTGTATACTGCAGGGTAGCTTGTGGATTTACTCCAGGTGGAACTAAAGTCTGATTTAACACTTGATTAGATTTCACATCATTCATCCAGATCTGTGAAGTACCTAAAGGTACTAAATACATGTAGTGGAGTAGAAGTACACCATTTACCTATGAACTGTAGTGGAGTAGAAGTACACCATTTACCTATGAACTGTAGTGGAGTAGAAGTACACAGTAGCAAAACATTTAAATACTCCAGTAAAGTACCTCAACATTTTACTCAAGTACAGTACAATATTTTTAACATAATTATATAGATTTCATTTATTTCACATTTAAATAAAGCAATTAATTCGGTTAACAATTTGTTAGTTTTTCCCTTTAAAAAATAACAAAAAGTAAATACAAGAATACCGTTAAAGTACCGGATCGATAAGCAGTATCGATAAGACTAGTAGTACCGTAGAAAACCTTAACGATACCCATCCCTAGATATTACACAAGTAAAGTGTTAAGAGAGTGAAATGTTGCTTTACGAATTTCAACACTTGATGCTGTCACCTTGATTCCAATGTCAGAAACCTGTATTTGCCTAACTGAATGAGTTTAAAGAGAGAAAACATTTGGACTAAAAGTTGATTAAAATGTAATTTTTCATCGACTAAAAGTTGACTAAAACGTTTTGAGTTTTCGTCGACTAAAACGTTTTGAGTTTTCGTCGACTAAAACTAGACTAAAACATTTGGAGTTATATCTCTCACAGGCTCCGCCCTCTACTGGACTCTATGGGTACTATCTTACCCCGCGAGCATTCTCCCACTGAGACTTCTATAGACGTAGCCGGCCTTGGGCGGGCCTACCTGAATGCGCGCGCATCACACCGTATAAAAGGAGGCCTCGCCTCCTGACTATCATCCTTTTCTCTTCAGCAGCGGAAGTGATTTCACGAGAGACTGAGAGACGTTTGAAAGAAGAAGAAAGAGATATCATACCTCCAGGGAGTCGTCTCAGCGGCCTGAGCATGTTAACTATGAAACAGTTACTGGGGCTTGTGCAGCCAGGCGATTGGTTCACCACCATCGACCTGAAAGATGTGTACTTTCATGTAGAAATTGCTCCAGAGCACAGAAAGTGTCTGCGTTTTGCCTTCCAGGGGATAGCCTACGAGTACAACAGACTACCGTTGGGCTATTCCCTATCCCCACGCACGTTCAGTAAATGTGTGGCCACTGCGCTTCAACCGCTGCACGCCCACGGCTGTTTTGCACAGCACAATTGATCACACAACTAATCAGATTGGGCTTTGCGATCAATTGAAAAAAGAGCACCCCCATACCTACAACAGGCGTTGTAGTTGGGAGTGGTGCTCGATGCAGACGCGCTACGCGCCACCCTGTCAGAGAGCAGAAGTGCGTCCCTTCTCCGACAGCTTTAACTGTCATGCAGACTTTGAGTCTCATGGCGGCTGCTCACATTGTGGTCCCGCTGGGGTTACTGCATATGCGCCGCCTGCAGAGGTGGTTCTCCAGCCTGCGTTTGGATCCCAAGAGGCACAAACGGCGGCTGGTGACCATCCCCCCCTCAGTGGAGGGCAACCTCCGGTTTTGGGGGTCCCCGGATCACCTCCGGAGGGGGTCTCCACTGGGACGGATGACCTCCTACATCACAGTGTCACGGACGCATCCAGAACAGGATGGGACCTGCCTGAAGAGGACTATACGTGGGCGCTGGGCTCTAACAGAGTTTCGACACAGCAACCTCCTAGAGCTACGGGCGGTAGTGTTAGTCCTCCAGCATTTCATGCCCCTAATTCAAGGGAGACATGTATTGGTCAGGAGCGACAACAGCACCACAGTGGCTTATATCAACAGGCATGGCGGAGTCCGCTCCGCCGCCTTGTTGACCACAGCGGAGAGGCTGTGGTTATGGGCATCAGAGGTGGTTTTATCTCTGAGAGCCCTCCATATCCCGGGACTGGAGAACAGGGGGGCCAACCTCAGGTTGAGGGGCGGCCCTCTGCCAGGCGAATGGACGCTTCACCCAGAGGTGGTGAAGCAGATCTGGGCCCAGTTCGGGAGAGCGGAAGTGGATCTGTTCGCCAGCCGGCGCAACAACCACTGTGCCCTGTGGTTCTCCATGGCCCTGGGCAACGACCCGTCCTTGGGGGTGGACGCGTTTGCACACGAGCCATGGCCAAGGAAGCTGCTATACGCCTTTCCACCGCTGCGTCTCATTCTCCCTCTCCTGGGGAGGGTGAGGCGAGAACTAGTGGCTCCGGACCGCGTCGGGGCGCCCTGGTACTCAGAGATGACACAGATGAAGGTGGGCCAGCCCTGGGCGGTTCCCCAGTTCTGGGGAGCGATGTCTCAAGAGGCAGGTGCAATCGGGGCGTTACCCACTCTCGGCCAACCTCTCCAGTGACTCCTGAGAGGGACAGGCTGAGACAGGGTGGATTGTCTGACAGTGTTATTCAGTCTATCCAGGCAGCTAGAGCTGGATCCACCACAGCCTGTTACAGACCGAGGTGGCTAGGATTCCAGCGAGGGTGTGAGGAGAGGAGAATAGAGCCCCTATCTTGTGAGTTAGGCTCTATTTTTTCCTTCTTACAGTTATTGGTGGACAGAGGGCTTGCGCATTTAACAGTGAAAGTGTATGCAGCAGCCATCTCGTCATGCCATGAGGGATTTGGCGGCAGGTCAGCCTTTAGTCAACCACTGATGTTGCGGTTTTTACAGGGGGTCAGGTGGCTGCGCCCAGTAGTGCACGCCTCCACCCCACAGTGGGACCTGCCCCTAGTGCTCGGAGCTCTGGTCTTAGAACCATTTGAGCCTCTGGAGCTCTCCTCCCTAAAAGCACTGTTGTGGAAGACAGCTTTGCTTCTTGCCTTAACGTCAGCCAAAAGAGTGTCCGAGTTAACCGCTCTATCGGTGCACCCGAGCTGTTTACGGATTCGGGGTGACCGGAGCGGCGCGACACTCAGACCGAACCCCTCCTTTGTGCCCAAGAGCCTAAGGAGTGCGTTCAGGTCAAGGGCTATTCAGTTAGGGGGTTTTAGTCTTCCCCCCCATGGTGGGGCCAGGGAAGCTAGACTGCACCTCCTCTGCCCGGTGCGTGCGCTAGCATGTTATGTGGAGCGCACGGCTGCCCTTAGACGCACCGAACAGCTGTTCGTGTGCTTCGGGGGCGGGGTGATCTGGAAAGCTCTGTCCAAGAAACGCTTGGCAGGCTGGCTCTGCGAGGGCATTGCTCATGCCTACGGACAGGCAGGGAGAGCCTGCCCCACGGGGGCTCGTGCGCACTCCACACGGGCTGTAGCTGTGTCAACAGCCTTATTAAACGGTGTGAGTGTGGAGGATATATGCACAGCGGCGTCTTGGTCGACGCCAGGCCCCTTCATAAGGTTTTATCTCTTGGACATGTCTGGCTCTTTCTCCTCGTCTGTGCTTGCGGGGGCAACACAGGACTGGTATGGGGGGGGGGTGGGGTTGTGGGTCAGTTGGCATCTGACCCCCTCCCCGGACGTAATGCGCCTTCGCTGTTCTCGGGCCCTCTGAGGGTCCCGGGATGGGCGAGGGGCGCGTTGGGCCCTTACAGGGCTGGAGGGCTGCTCTCCCCCAACGTTTTCGTCAACTAAAACTCAGGCATGAAAACGGGTCAGGGGTGAAATAGGTGAGAAGGATATTATCCCTCTAGGGGGGTCCGGGGGCATGCTCCCCCGGAAGAACATTTTGAATATTCCATATTTTAAAGCATCAATCTGATGCATTTTGAGATGCATTTTTTTGCCAACCTGGGGATAGCTGGAGAAACTTAACTTCAGTCATGAGTAAAAAATATTATGGCCTCCTTACTAAGTATTATCAGGGATGCAAACTCATCAGGTATGGAAAAGGTGACAAGGACCCGAGCCCCCCGCCCCCACGGAATATCGGCTTTAAAATGAGGAATAACAGAGGATTTTAGCAGTCAAAACAACTAAAGCAGCAGTGTTAATAATAACAGAAACGCTAAAGAGTCACTTCTAATAGAAATATATAAAAGCATTTATTTTAATTGTGTAGCAGTCAGTTTATAATTTTGGCAGCACTGTTGAGCATTTTGAAAATCTATTGTCATGCCTCTGTGCAAGGCTTAGTCTTTCTATCTTTATGGCATCTGGTGTAAAGTAACTAAATTCATAAACTCAACAAGTACTATAGCCTACTTGGGTACAATTTTGAGATACTTGTACTTTATTTAAGTATTTCAATGTTTTGCTACTTTGTTCTTCTTCTCCTCTACAGTTCAGAGGTAAATGGTGTACTTTGACTCCACTACATGTATTAATACCTTTAGTTACTTTACAGATGTGGATGAATGATGTGAAATCTAATCAAGTGTTGAATCAGACTTTAGTTCCACCTGGAGTAAATCCACAAGCTACCCTGCAGTACACAAAGTCATTCAAACTAGCTGCACCTTTACCAACTTTGAGAACACTTTCATGATCAATCATTATAAAACATATCATATATATTATTCTGAAATGGACCAATCTGCACAACGACTACTTTTACTGTTGCTACTTTCACTATATTTTGATGAGAATACTTTTCTACTTTTACTTGAGGAACATTTTGAATGCAGTACTTTTACTAACAGAGTATTCCTACACTCTGGTACTTCTACTTTTACTCAAGTACAAGACCTGAGTTCTTCTACTTCTACTCAAGAACAAGATCTGAGTATTTCTACTTTTAATCAAGTACAAGATCTGAGTACTTCTACTTTTACTCAATTACAAGATCTGAGTATTTCTGCTTTTAATCAAGTACAAGATCTGAGTACTTCTACTTTTACTCAATTACAAGATCTGAGTGCTTCTACTTTTAAGATCTATATTTATACCACCTCCGTTTATAGCCTATGAAAAAAAAACTATTAGAAAACGAAGGCTAAAGCTAACGTTAGCAGATAGTGACAATGTATGCTAGCTAGCTAGCTCAACGATAATATTGCGACAGAAAAACTTTTCAGTGCACATCACACTCTGTGCTCCGACAAGGAGCTCTGCTCTGAACACCTGAACGGCCCGTTCTAACAGCTGTTCACCAGCGGTCCAGTCTGTACCAGTGACTCCGGGCCGCACAGTTAATATTAACGAAGGTAATGTGGCTGCTGAAGCTAGACCATCATCGCGGAGCAGCAGAGCCGACAGGCAGGAAGACTCGAGCACACAGCTCACGCTGCATTATAATATATATAAAAAAGAACACCATGAGTGTCATGACGGCACATAACAGCTCGCGGCCGCAGATTACTCCGGGTCCCAGACCCCCCCATACCCCAAAAATATTTTTATTGCAGATCTACATGAATCACACAAACGACCTATTTTGGATTCAAAACCGCGAATTTAGCCGAAAGGTGAGTGATTTTCATGCCTGAAAACTAGACTAAAACGTTTTGAGTTTTCGTCAACTAAAACTAGACTAAAACTATGAAGGATAGAAATGACTAAAATGTGACTACAACTAATAACCATTTTCGTCTAAAGACTAAGACTAAATCAAAAACAGCTGCCAAAATGAACACTGCATTAGACTGAAGAGTTTCACTGCCAAAGCTACGCTCTAGCTAATGTGCTTATACATGCAAACCTTTGAAACAATGCCATTCAGAAATTCCCACATGCCTTTTTTTGTCCAGGAAAAGGCCCAAAACTAGATGCTGTTTGATATAATACCATAGGAGAATAACCATAGCTCCAATAATCTCATGAACCCCTGTTTGGAGTGAATACTTTACTGACAACATGTCACTGATGTCTGTGAGTTGGGAGTCTCACCCTGTAAACTGACGTACTCCCCGATCTGGTCCGCAGCCTCCTCTGAGAGACCCTTCTCACTCACCATCTCCTTCCTCACTTCCTCCCACGGCATCTGGGTTCAAACAACATAAGGAGATATTGATGAATGACAGAGAAGGTGGAAGAAAACAGGGTTAAACTCGTTTGTCTCATTATAGCGACATTTTAGCATGCTCTACAATATTTGTACATGTCCTTCTTGAGAACTGAGTTCATAAAAGCTGAGTATTTGCACATAGGAGGGCTGCATAATTAATCGAAATTACAATATGGACAAGTACACTATTCAACTTACAGGACATATATTATTGAATACTTGTTAAAGTAAGTATTGTGGAGCCGCAGGGATACCCCAGCCTGCAAATCGTATTCTACTTAACAATACATATTGTTTGGTCCAGATCCTCAAAAGAAAAAGCCCATAACCATTGTTTCATTTTATATTTCAAATGTTATGAGAATTGGGATGCAAAATGATCAATCCATTCAGTATCGTTTATCATATGGCAATTTTAGTCGCAAAATCATCTCAATAGGTTTTTGTTTTTTTCACATGGTGCAGCACAAACCTTGTCCAGTTTATCCACTGTTGAACAGATGGTGCGGAACTTGTCATCTGGAACACCACACACAGCGAACATCCCGTCCAGGATGCGTCTGTCGTTCACCTGCACACGGAGGACGTGGTTATCACAGTCAGAAAACCATTATGATTCCCACAGTGGGAAAAACTAAATAAGTAGCAGTCTTCTGAAGAGAAAAATGCATACTGCACATCAGAGTGATTATCTCTTCCACTCGTCATATCTGCGGCTTCCCTATAGCCATTTCCCTGAATTGATGGGACTAACCTTGATCCGGAAGTCTCCGATGTCCAGCTCACTGAGGATCTCGTAGACGATCTTCAGACACTCAGCGTCTGGAATCATGGCGTCATACTGCCCTGCGATGTCAAAATCCTGAAACACACACAAATTTGAGTGCATAAAACCAGGTCAGCTTTTAAAGATCTAACAGATCCTCCGGTATGCGGGTCGTGGTGCGTATGTATCAGGATGACTCACACACTGGTAGAACTCTCGGTAACGTCCCCGAGTCATGGCGGGGTTGTCACGGCGATACACTTTAGCGATGTGGTAACGCTTGATGTTTGTTATCTTGTTCATGGCCAGGTAGCGAGCGAAGGGCACCTGAAGGACGGCAGGTCAAGAACAACACTCTGCTTTGAGGACTAGGCTAAGTTAATGTAGCACCAACATACAAGACAAATACAATTGTTACAATTAAAAAGCAACCTTTGTAACAAAACAACAAAAAAATGATAAAGGGAAGTTCTATATTTCATAAATAAATTAAAGTAAACTCATGTGATAAAGGACACATTCTTAATCTACACAATCACACCCTGTGTCCTCCTGATTAGTAACAGGATATTCAAAAATCCATTGTTGAGAAATGAATGTTGCTCTACTGTTAATAAGAAGCATCTTGCTTGTTTGATGCATTAATGTGTTAAATGATAAAACATTTAGAGGCAACAAAAAGTATTTTCTCCCTTTCGTGAACCTTCAGTTAAGCAGATTAATGATCCCTTATATAATAAAACACCTATGTGAATATGGTGCAGTAGGCAGGATACAGTGAGGTCATATCTGAGGGACAGCAGCTCTCCTCCTTGGTCCTTCAGGTCGTAGATGAGCTTTGAGTCTTCTCCATACTTTCCTGTCAACGTTTCCTACAGCACAGATAATCACAAGATCACATGATTCAAATCTTTATGTTTTCAAAGTGTTCAGCTAATCGTTGTCACGTGATGTCACGGCCCCATGGGAACGCCCACCTGGAGGGCATTCCACCACAACCAGCACTCATCTTTACCTCATAGTGAGTCAAAAGGTCAGATGGTTTATAATAAGACACAAAAAGTAGAGAGGAGACCAGCTTGGCTGTGTCTTTGCAGTATGGAGAGGTGGGGGGGGGATTCCTTCAATTAGACATGTGAGCACACTTCCCCTAAACCTGACAAATAGCATACATGTCATATAACACCAACTCCTCCTTTTCCAGTGTTACATGATCTAAAAATGGAGAAGTGAAGGTGTCCTAAAACCTCGATACATGTCAACATTTCCAGTTCCTTCTGTCAAAAATTAAACAGTTTTTGGACTTGGCTTTGGTAAAACGCATGAAATAAGGTCGGTGAGCTGAGCTGAACATGAACATGAACATGAGCTGAAGTGGTAAACACGAGCTGAAGAGATGTCCTTTAGTGATGTGTCGGTCGCGAACGAGACGATTCTTTTGAACGGCTCTTTGGTACGAACGAGGGGAACCGAGTCGTACTTGGTGAGAGCCGTTCTTTTTATCGTTCAATCGTTGGTCCGCACTCACTGCCTGCCAAAATCCACTCGCCTTTTAAAAAGCTTGATTTTGTTCCCCACACGTATTCTGTGAAGACCCGCCCCTACTCTGATTGGTAGGTTTCAGCACGAGGAGTGAGATGGGGTGGGTCTAACGCAGTGCTTCTCAAAGTGTGGTCCGTGAGCGCCCCCTAGTGGTCCGTGATTATATTGGTAACATTTCACATTATAAATATATAAGTTAATTTAAGTTTTCCGCACTCTCGCGGGAATATCTCCGCAATGGAGCGAGCTTAAGTTTCACTTTCGATTGCATGATATAGCCCAGCCAACACCTCCGTCACCTGTTTGTACCATTTTCAGGCGATTTGTAATCTGTTCTAGAAAAACTATGGGTTTTTGGATATTTGTGGAGTTAGGTGGTCCGTCAGTGTTTTTTTATTGGTTAAGTGGTCCTTGGTATGAAAAAGTTTGAGAAACACTGGTCTAACGGAATACGCGAGAGAGAAGTCATAACAAGTGGTACAGGACAGGTAGACGACGTGTTTTCCAGATGGAAAATGAGCCAAACGCGAATCCAAACTATAACATATAATAAGTACCCTGTATCAAGATTGATGCAAAACAAGTGAAATTTGACCTTTTTAGAGAGATTTAGAAAAATAAAGTCTAAGCGGACTCACCTCTGGGTAATTTGGGAACCATCGGTTCCATTTGAACTTTTTCACTGTAAAAATCATTGTATTACTTTGAATTATCACTATAGGTATTCATTCCATCCAAATACAACTGTTGTGGAAAAAAATAAAAAAAATAAAAAAAATAAAACATAGGCTTACTCTTACAGTGAGCCTCTGAATTAGCCCCGAGCGAAAAATGCTAACCTATTACAGCACCGAAAATCACTCCTCGCTCCCTTATTACTTATCCTAGCTGCACATCCAACACATTGTTTATGATCGCAAGGAGACACAGAATCTAACGGTGCCCACCTGAACAGCCCAACACTGAAAGATACAAACTCGCGACGTTATCAACAAAAACGTACATCAAAACAAATGGCGCTAGCGCTAATGCGCTAGGCTAACAATGACTTACCTTCCTCGTTGTCTGGTCTAAACTGGTCTTCAATGGCATTAAAACGATAAAAACGATGATGTAGTTAATCCATAGATTAATATCCAATGGGGCTGTGTCCCCTTTGAAATGTTCTGATAATCTATAAGCAATAAAACTGCAATTCCGTTATCTGCTGTCCGCTCTGTGCGCTCTGGGTCCTCCTGCAATACCTGCTTCTTTACGCTGTAAACAATAAATGAAGTGGGCTGCGTAATGTTGGCACGCTGGCTGGCATTCTTTATAATTTGCGCAGGACCATATCTCTGGAACCCATTGGTCGATTCGTGTGATTTACACCTTTTTCTTAACCATCAGAACGTCGAAAGGAGCCAGTTGAGGTGGTTCGAGCACCTAGTTAGGATGCCACCTGGGCGCCTCCCTAGGGAGGTGTTCCAGGCACGTCCAGCTGGGAAGAGACCAAGGGGTAGACCTAGGACCAGGTGGAGGGATTATATCTCTTCGCTGGCCTGGGAGCGCCTTGGGATCCCCCAGTCAGAGCTGGTTGATGTCGCCAGGGAAAAGAAAGTTTGGGGCTCTCTGCTGGAACTGCTACCCCCGCGACCCGACCACGGATAAGCGGGAGAAGATGGATGGATGGATGGATCAGAACCAATAGAATCGATGGGCAGTTCCCAAATCTACGTAAACATTACCATAGCGGACGTAATAGAGAAGCAAACGAAGCATATCTGAAAGTGCAAGCCTGGAACGGCAATACTTTATACCGAGTATATTGCCATAAATATGATGATTGATTATCAGTAAAAAAATTCTACGTGACACAAAGACATTGGATTAACCTTGAGATGCGTTTTTATTCTGTTGAACACAACTTTTGATCACAAATCAAAAAAGGTAAGACGTAATTATTGTAATATTTTTGGAACCGGATGTTGTTTACTTTCTCTTTTCTGGCTGATAGATCCAGGAATTCGAGGTCGGACAGTGATGACATTACATGTGTGGAATCTGTGGAGTCTCAGCTTTAAATCGTATATCTTGTTTGTGCAGTTAAGATAGTAATAAGGGCATTTCTACCGTGTGTTGTGTGTAAAAAAGCGTTAGCATTAGTTAGCATTTTTTCGCTCAATGCTAATTCAAAGGCTTGGTATTACTTTTGTGTTTTTTTTAGCTAACAATTGTTCTTATTGTCAGTTAGCGGAGTTTCTTACCTTTAAAAGGGTATGAAACATTAATAGTTTCATAAATGTTAAGAAGCCCTGAGACATGTGAGAAAAAAAAAACTGTGGGAGGGGTCCACTGGGGGAACCTTCGGGCTTAACTGGTTAAAGGAACGGAGCCATAAGATCCGGCTCCCTTCAAAGAGCCATAATTCCCATCACTAATGTCCTTAGACATAAAATACGTCAGTAAACGCAGCACTGGGGAATTTTAAAAAGTCTGTTTCTAAAACATAGCTTGCAGTGTGCGAAAAAGTACATGTCCCACCGTCCGGGACGTGTTATTTACAATATCGGAGTAGATCTTTCAATTGACTTGTCCGGCGGACAAGTGACGGTTTTCGCCCTGATTTATTGATAAATTCAGTTTACAAAAGGCAGAACTCATTCGCAAATTGTACGTGTCCGCCATTGTTCGTTTAGAAATGTTAGTTTCGGTTCTGCTTGTCGATTCCTAAGGAAATGCATCTCGCCGCTTTCTGTACAGTTAGACCGGGATTAATAAGAGTTGTGAGGACAGGGGGCGGAGTCCGAGCCCCGCGGACCGCAGCTCTCTATGCTCCGTATCAGCTGATCGCTGCATCTCAGTCAGCCAGTCAGTCAGTCGTGAGCAAAGTCAGCGTTTTAGCTCCTATGTTGTTAATATTGACCACCATTTCCTTTATGAAGTAAAGCAGCCTCCCTGTCTGTGTCCTCGCGCTGTCCTCACCTCCCCGGACCCCCAGACTCGGAGGAGCACAGGGATGTCAGTATTGTTTATGAAGCAGGGTATAGAAAGTACATTATTGAAATTAAAATACTATTTATTTACTTTTACAAACAGCTGGGCAGCATGTGTATTGCAGGACATGTGTAAGCGTGCAAGCGTCTTTGAGTTGTAGAAAAGCGCTAGGCCTATAGGCTATACATATAATGTATTATTATTATTAGGCCTATGTGTTGGACATGTGTGGTTGGACTCTGTCTTACAGGCAGGTTGCAGTGTAACATCAGAGGAGACTGGGCCAATTGTACATTCTCAAACTGCACCACTTAGAACTAACTAAACAATGCAGAGATTATTTTTATATAATTGTATTCAATAACCGTAACGAAATTCAACAGTATGAAGTGATTTGTAAATAGGAATACAGATTTGACTTCATGTTTTCATAAATATATTTTTCTCCCAGTTTGTCATGGGACTTTTTTTTACCCTCTCAAAGAACCGGAATCGAGAACCGAAAATAACCGGAATCGAAAAGCAGAACCGGAGTCGTTAAAATCCAAACGATACCCAACCCTATGTGTGATGCAGTCAAATCTTACCGCTCACTTACGTTAGCGGTGTCATAAAAATGTAAAATACGATGGCGAAGAAGAAGATTCCAGTGGCCCCAATTTTTGTCCATTCTGGACAAGTGAAAAATGTATTCGGACAAGTAAATTGACAAACTCACTTGTCCATGGACAAGTACTCTCTAAAAACTTTTTCTCACACTGAGCTTGGTGGTGGTGACGTGAAGTCATGCATTTTGTTTATAGCTTAATGTTAGCTTTTTACTTCTGGAGAATGCAATTATGCTTTAAAAAAAATCACAGTGATGTTAATATGAAAAATATCAGATCTTGTTTTCTGCAATATTCCAAAATCCAATGGCAACAAATCACATTGTTTTATGTTGAGGTAACAAGTGAGATGCTTACTTCAGGGTCAGCACACAAAGATACGTCATCACTGCACTACTCTATGATCCTGCCCTTGAGAGGATAGATTCTGACATAAAGGTCAACAGGTACCATGGACAACATTAGACAGGCTTGTGCTGTAGCCATGCAATTCTTCATGTTAGCCGCCATGTTTTTGCTTGCCAAGAGTGAACGGTGATGTGAATATGTACCTTTAGTTCAAAAACAGGTGTGTCGATGGTCTCTGCACCGTGGCGTTTGAAGCAGCCGAGGATGGTGTTGAACACTTTTTCTCTGATGGCCATCTGCTTGGGGTTGTAGTCCCTCGTTCCCTGATAGAGAAACACATTTGCTGCATTTAAATCGTGACGATGAATTTTGAAATGTTTTAAAGAACTCTGTCAATTAGGCGTGCATCGATCAGCAGGGTTGTAGTGCTGAGGTCGGCGGGTAAAACTGAGAAATGTTGCCTTCAAGGTCACGGCTCTATTACTATACTAGTGATAGGAAGCTCATGTAAACAGAATGTGAGACAGCCATTGTTAGCTTTGTGGGCTTTAACTACTATGTTATGTTATAGACCTCCATGCTGGGGGGTTTGAGGGCTACATGTTATTATGTTACAATACATTAACAGTGTGATGGTGCTCTGTGCTTTTCTGATATTTTTCCAAGAAAGTTAATAACAATCTATGGATAGTAAACATTTAGCTGTATACAATTTTCAAATGTATTTTTTTCCATGCCAGATTGCAACTTTATACCTTTAAAATGGCATGTGTTTCTCCATGTAGATAGGTTTTAAAGATTCAAAGATACAAATCATATTAACAACATATTGCTGCAGTGCTCTGGTTGTGTGTTTGAATGCAGCAGAACTACGTCTTACCTTTGCCGTCTTGAGAACAAACTGGTGTTCTCCATCATCTCCTCCGATCTGAGCCTTCAGCTGCAGCAGTTTGGAAACCTCTTCATCGATCTGTAATACACACACAACAACTGTCAACACTTACTCTACAAGGTTTCATACATCACATACTGAACTGATCAACTAAAGCAAATTCAAATGTGCTCAAAGATTGAAAGTCAAGCGTCTGAGAAATACACAGCTCAGTTTGCCTGGATGTCAGAGGGCTGATGGAGGGGCAGACAGAGCCAGACAGACAGACAGAGCTGCATCAGAGCCAAAGTAACAACGTTTTTATATTCATTTATTTGATCAGGAATCGAATACAAATAATTGATTCCAATAGTCGTAAAAACACCGGTCAATCCCAACAACATTTTATTTCACACAGATCCATGAGCCTACCTGAGCCACAGTGATCCCAGGGAAAGAATGCAGAGTTCGGACACGCATCGCAGTCCGAATCAGACCCAAGCAAGCACGAACACACAACATGGCCGGAAAAAAATAAGTCCAATAATTGGACAGGCAAAAGTTCAGGAGTGTATCATGGGAACAGCAGTGTTCAGTGGTGTCGTACAGGAACAGCCACAGCAGCCAATCACAACGGTCGGTAGAGGTAGATCCAGGAAGTGAGTTGATCAGTAATGTCCAGGGGGGTTGGGTTCAGCAGTGAGGTAGATGATGGTGATGAAGGGGGGGGGTGGGGGGCAGGCCGAGGTCATCCGGGGTTAGCAGGAAGAACAGGAGAAAAGTGGTAAGCAACCCTATCACTGGGGCAGGGCATGACGCCGCATCATCATCATCATCACAGCGTGGAGGATAGAACATGAGATCACATGAGAGCGAGTCAATCAAAGAGGCCAGCCAGCATACACACACACACACACACACACACACACACACACACACACACACACACACACACACACACACACACACACACACACACACACACACACACACACACACACACACACACACACACACACACACACACACCACACACACACACACACACACACACACACACACACACACACACCACACACACACACACACACACACACACACACACACACACACACACACACACACACACACACACACACACACACACACACACACACACACAGGGGCTGCGCTCTGACACTAAAATCCAATCTACATGTCGAGTGCATTCAGTGTTTTTAGGGGTATCATTTTAACTCTTGTGTGGTCTTACTATGAACTTTTGTCCTCTCGGTTTGACTATTTATAAAGCATGTAGTATAAATAATCAAATCTGTGTTACACGTTTTAACGCAACTTTATACCTACTAATTATCACATGTTTTACTCTTCTTTTTTAAATGTATGGTCAATAGACCTCATTTACACTAAATCAAACCTAATTTCTGAGTTATACAAATCATTTTCTTTGAATGATTTTACAAAATTGACCCCAGAAGCTATACATTTGAAGTTTAACTACACTTGATGACTTTAGGTGTAATGTGGAATTAGCTGCTTCACTTTCACTTTTCACTTTCACTTTCGCCTTGTAATGTGTAAACTGGTTTACAGTCACACAGCCATGTTATTAGTAACTCCTGTTCTTTGTCCACTATAACAAGAAATGTCTGAGAAAAAGGCGTATGGAACTTTCCACTGTCACTTTCCATAACCACTGCTTGTTTTGCTGAATTATGTCCTGAGGTTAGACCCTTTGTGGGCTCAATGACATTTTGCCGGACAAAACAGCAAATAAATCAGACCAAACTAGACAAATAGTAACAGAGAAACATGGTGCAAACACTTACTGTAGCACTCTCTGTCAATGCTTTAAGGTTTTATTTGAAGTGAGGTTTATCTCACTTTAAATTCAAAAACATGCTGATACCTCCTCTGTGATGCATGGCAGATTATTGGAAGAACCAGTATTTAAATTGAGATAAAACTGGTACAGACTAGGATATATCTTTATTAGTTATCTTTGTGCCGGCTGATAATAAAGTATCAAACTAAAGTATTACATTGTCAGATTGCACTGTGTGTGTATAATACCGTAAAACATCTGATTAGCTAAAGATTAAGTGGTCACAGGCAGTGGTGGAAAAAGTATTCTGATTCTTAACTAAGTACCGCATCGAGAATGGTACTTAAATCAAAGTAATTAAGTATGATTAGGAACATATACTTAAAGTCTCGGGAGTAAGTAAGTACTCATTGCAGAAAAAAACTACAATTTGTTTAAATATTTTAAAGCAAAAGCAGCAAATCTTAACATTTAAGAAGTTGGAACTGTGAAATATTTTTTACAAAAAACTTCTTAGCAACATTGCTCCATATAGATTTTGTGTTGACCCACTAATGGTTCGAGTTACTTAAGTACCTAAAATGTGTACTTAAGCACAGTACTTGAGTAAATGTACTTATTACTTTCCACCACTGGCCAGTTTCCTGAACATGCTGATGACACGCCTGTAAATTATTGCATCACAATGAATGCTTCACAGAAGTGACAGTCCTGGTCAGTTTTTCCGAAAATGTCTCGTAAGTTTAATGGTGTTGGTCAGTGCGGGTTACTAGTCAGCTCTTCAGTTAGTTTATGTAGCGGTATCTTTGGCTGGCTAGCATCCCTGCTCTGTTCCAGCCCAACATGACATGCTGTTCACCGCATGTTAACAGCTCGCACACAGCACACAGCACACAGCACACCTCACTGAGATACTGACCTGCTCTTTACTAGCCTTCTCTGACTTCAGCTTCAGCACCACTTCACCTTGGACTTTAATCGCTTCTGGTATCTGTGCCTTGTCTGCCATGACTTTTCATTAATGGATTTGCACCGCTACTCAAACCACCGGCAACCCCGCTGCTGGCAAGGCTATGGAGGTAGTGATGTGTCGGTCGCGAACGAGCCGGCTCTTTTAAGTGAACGACGGGAGCCGGCTCTCGCCCGCGAACGAGCCATTTTTGCGGAGGGATCTAGATCGGCATGAAGGCACATTATGCAATATGCAATGTGCACATTATCCCGCTTATTACATGGCCACATTCTCAACAAAGTAACGACATGACTCCCAATATTAATGGAAATGCTTTTATGGATTTAGAAAATGATTTTAGTGATTTAAAAAATAGTTTTATGTATTTATTTAAATTGACATGCATCCGCTAAGAAAAGTAGTCCGTTGTTACTGTTTGAACTAACGTAGCAACGGCAGGAACTGCTTCGATAGTGTTTTTGAGGAGCTTTTTGATTACAGATTTGAAAACATCGTTGCTTGCTTTAAAAGTAGCACAATTAATTATGGCAAACCTTGGAAAGTATCTAGATATCCCTGCCCTAATGCCAAAGTAACGGGCAACTGAATATGTGTCGCCGTTTGATGTCTATGTCTGGACCGCTGCGTAAAAAGGAGGGTTTCTGCCCCATTACTTCTCTTCTTACTTCTATAAAAATAAAACACGGAGGACGGAGATTCTCCCCCTCTTCTGACAGCCCAGCAGCTGATCTAAAGCACGCTCCCCTCTCCTGCAGGGGGGCGTGGTCAGCTGCAGCTCACAGAATCAGCCCCCTGCAAAAACAGCTCTGGAAAGAGCAAATAGAGCGAAATGAGGCATGGCTAAAATGCAGGATCTTTTTGGTATTTTGAAAAACATATATATATTTATATACTTTATATAGGTCGATACAGTAGCCCCTTTTTTTTAAAATAGTTTTATAGGTGTTGCTATCTGTTTTGTGTAGCGTGGTTCTACAAGCAAGTCAATGCATTCATTGGGTGGTATCGGAGAGTTGCACGTGTCTGTAAATGCAATGAAAACAATTGGCCACAGCAAATCATTTATATTAAACATGTAATTTTTACTTTTGAATACTTCAGTACAATGGATGTATTGAATAATTTAAGTGATATGTGTACACATATAAATCATTAGTCAAAACAGGGATACATTTGATTTAATTAAAAGGTATAATAAGTGGTAAACTGAAGAGCCGTTTGGGAGCCGAAAGAGCCGGCTCTTCTTGGTGAGCCGAGCCAAATGATCCGGCTCACCAAGAAGAGCCGGAATTCCCATCACTATATGGAGGTATAGGCCGGAAACGATACACGTAATACTTCCGGGTAATATTTTCCAAGTAAAATCCTTATACTTAATGTTATAATTCTAAATCCCTCATAATACAATGAGATAAAAACAAACAATCGAACAAAACAAACCGAAAATGATACCCCTAAAAAAAACACCATAAATGCTATGATGAGAGTAACACCTACGTCACTTCCGGGCAAAAATTACGGCCCCGCCCACTTTTGGGGGAAAACAACGCTGTCATTTGAATGGCGGTCAACACAAATTCTGAAGTTTTTGCCAATCCGATCAAAAAAATTTGAAAACCGTCGATTTTTGGATCTTCAAAGAGCTCGATTACGATGGCCAGACAGGCAAATAATTACATTTGACAATCGGTCTTGATATATGGTTAAATTAAATTCAGTAGGCGAGGCTGTAATTTCTCCAGCTGTTACTCTCATGAGCGAGGCGGAACATAATAGTTGTATCATGCCAAAAAGCTGCTGTGTCGTTTATTGCACCTCAAACATTAAAAATAATCCAGAGTTCAGTGTTTCTGTACTTCCTCTAAGAAGAAAGGACAGTAACAGAAGAGCTCTGTGGCTTCAGGCTCGATCGCCATTCAAATGACAGCGTTGTTTCTCCCAAAAGTGGGCGGGGCCGTAAAGTGATGTTACTCTCATCTATGAAAATCGATAGCCTACTGCTATATTTAACCATATATCGAGCCCGATCGTCGATTTCTAATGGCTTAATGCAATTGTTTGCCTGTCTGGCCATTGGAATCGGGCTCTTTGATGATCCAAAAATCTCCGGTTTTCTTCCATTTCTGATCGGATTGGCAAAAACTTCAGAATTTGTATTGACCGCCGTTCAACTGACAGCGTTGTTTTCCCCCAAAAGTGGGCGGAGACGTTATTTTTGCCCGGAAGTGACGCATTTGTTACTCTCATCTATACCCTTAAGAAATATCACAGCTAGAGTGGCGAAGTCACGCCCATCTACTTCCGGTCCATGGGACCTTATTTCGGAAAAATTATGCATTGAAATCAATGGAGAGAGAAAACTTTGAATTGTGCCAAATTGTGAAAAATACGCAACTAGAAAGACTACAAATCCCAGAGTCGCGTAAGTGATGTCATAACTGTTTTCCTCCACTAAGAGATAGCTAAGATCAGCGCCATATATATAGAGCTATTTCAGGGTCATAAGTTTTGATCATTCAAAAAAATACAATTTATTTGAAAGTTCAAGTTGTTATCCTGAACTTTGAAAAATACAATGATGTATTCAAAATAAAAATAAGTATTTGAAATAATTGTTCAGGTTGAATATTATTTTTGATTCAGTTCAGCAATTTTTTTGAATAAAATATTTATTTTCAGATTTCACTTTTATACATATTTTGATATTTTAATCCTTATTTTTTTCAGTTGCAGATTTTTCGTTTTCAGATTCAAAACAATTATTTTTTAAGTTTCAAATCTTGTTTTTTCAGGTTTCACATTGCTTTTCACCTTCAGATCGTTTTTCACTTTCAGATCTTTTTTTTTCGCTTTCAGACTTTTGGCCCTGATGTTGCTTGGGGGGGGGGGGGGGGGCGGGGCATAGCAAAGAGTAGTTTGGCTTCTATTTCGTATATGGCTTCGCCCTCTAAGGCTATCGCTATTGGGTTATCCCTCTGCGCCCCCGCACAGCACTGAAACACTTGTAGTCCACGCCCACCCGCCAGGTGGGCCCCACCCTCGGGCCTCCTTCCGGTATAAATAGGAAGGGTGCCCGGCAATCTGCTCACTCTTTTCTTCAGCAACCAGCAGTTTACTGAAGCACGAGAAAAGCAAGATCATGAGCAACAAAGAGTGTGTCCGTATGTGTCCTTCGTGCAATACGGGGTACATTATGAGCTATGATTTGCACCCGATATGCGCAGCCTGTCTGGGGCCAGAGCACGCGGACGCGGCTCTCAGCCAGCAGGTCGCATGTCCTCACTGTGTGCGTCTCCCTTCATCCGACAGGAAGCGAAGGGCGGACGCTCTAGCTGCTGCGGGTGAGGAAGACGTCTGGGGGGGGTAGGAGCCCATCCAGAACAGAGACAGCCTGTTTCTGGAGGCGAGTGGGGGGCAGGAGTCAGACAATTCCTACCCCGCCTCCCTCCATGGCTCACCATGCGGCTCTCCCCTTCCCCCCTCTTCCCCGATCTGGCCGCGCTTCCCCGCCATTAGGCGTTACCAGGAAGGTGCAGCAGCGAACCCGAGGAGCTTAAGGGCTCCGGTGGCCACCTTTTTCCAACCACCCCCGCTCTGGAACCGAGCTTAACGGCGTTTTTCGGGGTTAGACAGGCCAACTTGGTCGCCGGACGGCGCCCTATGTTGGCCGACCCCAAGGACCAGTATGTCGCCCGCCAGGCTGACCGGGCGCACCAGTGTGCGTTCCAGGCGTCGGTAGCGGCGAATAATATTGCATTGCTGACCAACTCGGTGGTGACATTGGTCGAACGGTCCACCACCGTGGCTCCAGAGGAGGCGGAGGAGATCGCTAAGGCGGCCAGCACGGCGCTCACGCTGTGCGCAGCCGTGGCGGTGTCCCAGGCGAGGATCACAGCCTGGATGACACAGATCCAGCGCCACCTCTGGTTACAGCAGGCAGCGGTCACAGAGCCAGCCAGGAAGGTGTTACTGGACGCTCCGATCAGCTCGGACAGGCTGTTCGGGCCCCAGTTCCTGGCCATGGTGGATTCCATGAAGGCGGCATCGGAGCAGGCGGAGGACATCCGCCAGCATGTCGGCTGGCTGATGTCCTCATCTGTTTGTCTTGGAGCAACCACAAGCTCTGCAATGTCTTTTAAGTCCAACAGTATTTGCCATGCAATTTCACCCTCAGGCACCAGATGCCCAATTATGAATGGGAGTAGTCTCAACAGAGCCCAATTTTCATGGGCATTCCCACCTATTGTTTTTCTTTTAGAAAATGTGTGTGGGATCACATGTGGCCTGTTTGTTTTGTCTGCCCACTTATAAGGGAACTGCAGGATAGATTTGTTGAGGGTTTCAAGATTGAAATATTTCTTAGATATTAGCAATGCCAAACAACGTGCAAAATCTACTGGCACTAACCCCTCAAAAATATCATGCATAATATCTGGAGGATAACCCGTGTGAATACAGAAGTGGTCAAGAGATTGAGTGATGGAACAATGTCTTTTCACCCCAAAACAGCTTGCCCCATTCTCCTGCGCTGATTTCACATGAGAGTCATGGAGTTCTTTTGTCCTTAGACTGAATGCACCTGACTTTACCTCTTTTGTTTGAATGTCTGTACTTGTTGCTGTGCAAAATCGGCAGATATATCCACTAGGGCTGTACCCGAATATTCGACTATTCGAATATTCGTTCGTTGGCCAACTATTCGGGTTTCAATTTCATTATTCGGATATTCGTTTTTTTATTTTTTTTCAAAAAAACATTTGTTTCTTCCTAAATGTATGCTATCAATAAAGGCGTATTGCCATATTCTTATACTATATTTATACTTTTGAAGTAGGCAAATTACTCAAAGTACAGTAGATTCCACAAAGCTTATGCTTCTTGCGAGAAGTACCCAGAGGATTGCAAATCTCAAAGTCATCTATGTATATAGTCAACAAAATTCTTAAGTCATCCCCTGATAGAAAACCGTTTTCCTTGAAGTGTGAACCATCCTGGGAAGATTTGTAAGTCTGTTGTTCACCAGTCCCCCTATTACTCTGCTGCACTCTGTGGTTTTCAACCACCTTGTCTACAACATCTTTCCTCTGAAAGTGTTACGGTGGCTGTTACGGTGTGCAGGAAGCAGGACCCAAATGCAGATTAGAGTAACAATAATTCCTTTATTTCAAGGCTAGATATAGGCTACACAAAGACAGCACGGAACACTCACCGATGAACTGGTCATAACACAAGACAACCCGACAAAGAGAGACAGAAAACCCAGAACTTAAATACACCCAGGACTAATCACATAAACACGAGACAGGTGAGGAGGGAGGAGAAAACACAGAGGTACCAGGTGAACACAATCGGGTAATCGGGGAGGGAAACAGACAGAAAGCAAACAGGCAGGAAACGGGGGTGAACACTTTACAAAATAAAACAGGAAACCCAAAGATAGAAAAAGACAAGAAAAACACCAACACAGACAGATCCTAACAGAAAGAGCTACTGCAAAGACTTGAGTACAGGCACATACTGAAAACTCCTTTTTTCCTTGGCATAAAGTATGTACTCTATGGGTTCTACAACATTAAAGCTGTCTTTGTAATACTGATTGCGGAGATAAGATGTCCTTAGGGGACCACCCTTCCCTATGGCTTTGAGCAAAGGGTTTGATGCGCAGAGAGCAGTGGCTACTTCTGTTATCACAGACTTATCAGTTGTGGGACTATGTTTCTGAAATACACCTTCAAGAATGTTAATGGAGAGGGGCAATGTTGCTGAACTTAAGTAGTGCAGTTCTTCCAAAAACTCATCAATTTTTTTACCCGGCACATGTGCAAAATGCTCTAATTTGAGCAACGATGCAGCAAAGTTTTTTTCAATTACTTTGGAAGAGTTCTGAGTTACATCCACATCACTACTTGAACAAGCACTGTGTACTTCAACTGCAGAGTCATCTTGATTATGTGCGTATTCCACAGGATTATCAGAGGATTCTTGTGCAACTATGTGGTTCTAACTACATCTGGCTTGAAATCTTTCAACGTATGCGGTTTGTGTTTCCTGTTTTTGTGAGAGTGAAATGTTGCGTATATATTTGTTTCAAAACTGCAACCCACAAACATACAAGGAACAGTCTCATGACTCTTAAAATGAGTTCCAATGTGTACAAAATAATCCCTCTCCGTAGGAAGATCGCTCGAAGTGCACAAATGACAACTGAATATTGACAACTCCAGCTGCTCCTGAGAGTTTTGTTTGGGATGGGCTCTATTTAAATGAATGTGCAAAGCGTGTGTCGTATTGTCATACTGATATTTTGTACAAACTGAGACAAATGTAACATTTGTGATATTGGGCTATATAAATAAACATTGATTGATTGAAAGCATTCCATGTCTTAAATGTACATGGGCAGTTTGTGTGTGGGCATGGATAGCGTTGCCTATGCCGGTGCTGTAGTCTAAAATGCTTTAGTAACTCATATCTACCAGAAAGAGATTCACTACACTCCTTACACCTCCACATTTGCCCACCAAAACAAAATCACCAGAAAAAAATAAAAAAAACATTTCAATCATGAACTTGAGAATGGCAGATGACACCTTTTACCTCACTGATGAAGTTGGATTGCAGACACAGGTACGGTTAGACAGGACACTCTTGCGGTCGGACAGCCGCCACAGGAACTTTTGCAGTCACAAATTGCTGTGAAAAATTGAGAGACCAATCAACATACATGAAAGTTAAGTTACACAGAGAACTCGCAATATTGCTGTAAATTAAGACTCATCATTACATCTGCTTTTTTTTACACCGAACCTTATCAGTGCCCTTATCAGACAGAAGTTGACGAATGACTTAGTCATATCCAAACCAATTCAACAGAGTTCTTCAATTTAAAAGACGGTGCATTTCTGTCTGAGTGTGGTGTACTTTTGCAAGATGTTTAGACAAATTGCTCTCTGCCGTGTGTGTGTGTGTGTGTGTGTGTGTGTGTGTGTTGTGTGTGTTGCATGTAGCAGCCGCGTGTGTAAACTGCGAAAACCACAGTGGCAGTCAGCTCCGCATGGCAGCTAGCTTGGCAGCTAATTTAAGTGACGCAGCCGAATAACGGCGCAACATTCCTTTGTAAAAGGGGCTGATATTACTGACATATAAGCGCCTGGGGTAGCACACTTTCCGTTTAACTTTCCCAGGATAATGCTACCGTCATTTAGTTTTCAATCCTGATATCCTATATTTGAACCATCTCCCTAACTGGCAGTTACACAGACTAGCTAGTTAACAACGTTAGCTTTAGCATGTTCGTCGGCTCATTCGGCTTTTTAAGTGAGATAAAAAATGAAACTAAATAACAAATTAACTATCAACGTTACGCATCACTAAGCCACCAGGGTGGGTGGAGGGGGTCAGGAGGACGGGACTGAACTGACCGCCCAGGGGCACGGCAGAGGACCAGGAAGGGGTCTCGGGCGGACGGCCCGGGGGCAAGGCAGAGTCCAAAAAGGGGAAGTCGGGCGGACGGCCCGGGGGTAAGGCACAGGACCAGGAAGGGGTCTCGGGCGGACGGCCCGGGGGCAAGGCAGAGTCCAAAAAGGGGGACTCGGGCGGACGGCCCGGGGGCAAGACAGAGTCCAAGGTGGGGACCATGGAGGGGCGAAGGCAGCGGCAGGAAGAGTCAGGGGGCCGGGCTCGAGGGCGAAGGCAACGGCAGGAAAAGTCAGGGGACCGGGCCCGAGGGCGAGGACCGCAGCTCTCAGGCGGGCCGGCTTGAGGGCGAAGACCGTGGCTCTCAGGGGGCCGGGCTCGAGGGTGAAGACCGTGGCTCTCAGGGGGCCAGGCTCGAGGGCGAAGACCAGAGAGCTCCGGAGGCCGGGCAGGAAGGCGCTGATGGGACAGTGCCGGAGACCGGGCAGGACCCGGTGTCGGAGCTGGTGGGACAGGCCTCGGCAGGATCCCCCACGGAAGAGGACCAGGACACGGGATTTGCAGGATCCCCGGCAGGAGAGCAGTCGGCGGGGCCTCCAACGGCACAGTACATAGGATTGGCAGGACCCCCGGCAGGAGAGTAGACGGCGGGACCTCCAACGAGACAGGACAAAGGGTTGGCAGGACCTCCGGCAGGAGAGTAGTCGGCGGGACCTCCAACAGCACAGGACAAAGGGTTGGCAGGACCCCCGGCAGGAGAGTAGTCGGCGGGGCCTCCAACAGCACAGGACAAAGGGTTGGCAGGACCCCCGGCAGGAGAGTAGTCGGCGGGGCCTCCAACGGCACAGGACAAAGGGTTGGCAGGACCCCCGGCAGGAGAGTAGTCGGCGGGGCCTCCAACGAGACAGGACAAGGAGCTGGCAGGACCCCAGGCAGAAGAGTAGACGGCGGGACCTCCAAGGGGACAGGACAAAGGGTTGGCAGGACCCCCGGCAGGAGAGTAGTCGGCGGGGCCTCCAACGGCACAGGACAAAGGGTTGGCAGGACCCCCGGCAGGAGAGTAGACGGCGGGACCTCCAACGAGACAGGACAAAGGGTTGGCAGGACCCCCGGCAGGAGAGTAGACGGCGGGACCTCCAACGAGACAGGACAAAGGGTTGGCAGGACCCCCGGCAGGAGAGTAGACGGCGGGCCCTCCAACGGGACAGGACAATGGGTTGGCAGGACCCCCGGCAAGAGAGTAGACGGCGGGACCTCCAACGGGACAGGACAAAGGGTTGGCAGGACCCCCGGCAGGAGAGTAGTCGGCGGGACCTCCAACGTGACAGGACAAGGAGCTGGCAGGACCCCCGGCAGGAGAGTAGACGGCGGGACCTCCAACGGGACAGACATACGATTGGTAGGACCCCCGGCAGAGGAGTAGTCGACGGGACCTCCAACGGGACAGGACATGGAGTTGGCAGGACCCCCAGCGGAACCTCCAACGGACCAGGACATTGGGTAGGGACTTGAGACGTGACTCGAGAGGAGACTCGAGAGGGGAACTAGAGAGGGGACTAGAGGAGGGACTAGAGGAGAGACTAGAGGAGGGACTAGAGAAGGGAACTCGAGAGGGAACTCGCGAGGGGAACTAGAGAGGGGACTCGAAGAGGGACTAGAGAGAGGACTAGAGGAGGGACTAGAGAGGGGACTAAAGGAGGGACTAGAGGAGGGACTAGAGGAGGGAACTCGAGAGGGAACTGGAGAGGGGACTCGAGAGGGAACTGGAGAGGGGACTCGAGAGGGAACTGGAGAGGGGACTCGAGAGGGAACTCGAGATGGGACTAGAGAAGTGACCTGAGGAGGGACTAGGGAAAGGACTAGAGAAGGGAACTCGAGAGGGGACTCGAAGAGGGACTAGAGGAGGGACTAAAGGAGGGACTAGAGGAGGGACTAGAGGAGGGAACTCGAGAGGGGACTGGAGAGGGGACTAGAGGAGGGACTAGAGAAGGGACTAGAGATGGAACTGGAGAGGTGACTCGAGAAGAGACTAGAGATGGAACTCGAGAGGGGACTTGAGAGGGGACTCGAGAAGGAACTTGAGAGGAAACTGGAGAGGGGACTTGAGAAGGAACTTGAGAGGAAACTGGTGAGGGGACTTGGGAGGGAACTGGAGAGGGGACTTGAGAAGAAACTGGAGAGGGGACTCGAGAGGGAACTCGAGAGGTGACTCGAGAGGTGACTTGAGATGGGACTCGAGAGGAAACTTGAGAGTTGACTGGAGAGGTGACTTGAGAGGAATCTCGAGAGGAGACTCGAGAGGTGACTTGAGAGGAATCTCGAGAAGAGACTCGAGAAGAGACTTGAGAGGGAACTCGAGAGGGAACTTGAGAGGGGACTCGAGAGAGGACTCGAGATGGGACCTGAGAGGGGACTTGAGAAGAGACTCGAGATGGGACCTGAGAGGGGACTTGAGAGGGGACTTGAGAGGGAACTTGAGAAGAGAATCGAGAGGGGACCTGAGAGGGAACTCGAGAGGAGACTTGAAGGGTGACTTGAGAGGTGACTCGAGAGGTAGCTCGAGAGGCAACTCGAGAGGGAACTGGAGAGGATACTTGAGAGGGGACTTGAAAAGGAATTTGAGAGGGAAGTCGAGAGGGGACTTGAGAGGGGACTTGAGAAGGGTCTTGAGAAGGAACTTGTGTTGGTCGGTACGCCGACAGGACACGGGGAGCTGGCGTCGGCTGGAGAGCCAGCAGGAGACGAGGTGCTGGAGTCGGCCGGTACGCCGACAAGACTCGGGGAGCTGGCGTCGGCTGGGGAGCCAGCAGGAGACGAGGTGCTGGAGTCGGCCGGTACGCCGACAGGCCTCGGGGAGCTGGCGTTGGCCGGTACGCCAGTCCTGGAGCCGAAACAGGAGTCGGGACCATGGCTACTGGGGCCGGTACTGAAGCCAGAATCATGGCTGTAAGGTCCGGTTCAGGAGCCGGAAACATGGCTGAATGGGCCGGCTCTGGAGCCGGAATTGAAGCCAGAATCTTGGCTGTAAGGTCCGGTTCTGAAGCCGAATCCATGGCTGCCGGGACCGGTTCTGGAGCAAGGACCATGGCTGCTGGGGCCAGAACTGGGTCTGGAACCATGGCCCTTTGGGCTCGTGCTGCCAACCTGGCCTTGCGACTCCTTCCTTTAGGAGCCGTTTGGAGGCTCCGTGGACCTCCAAAGGCCAGACGAGTACCAGCGAATCGCTCCTGGACTGTAGCAAACACTGGGTGAGAAGCAGGGGCTGACGCCAGACGGACCACACCGATGCGTGTGGTATCAAAACGGGAGTTGGGAGGCCTGGGGCTGTCAGGCAAGGGATAACACACCGTGAGAAAATCCAAAATCCTGCCCGATAAGAATTTAACCAAGCCTGGCTTCTCCATAGTAATCCGGCGTGCCTCTGCCAGAACAGCCTCTCGCTGCTGAACCCTGGACGCTCCCAACCATCGATACGAGCAGTCATCCAAAGCAAAGGAAAACTCCAATAGCTCCTGCTCAAAAGGATCTGCTGGGCCCATATTATGGTCGGGTTGTAATGTTACGGTGGCTGTTACGGTGTGCAGGAAGCAGGACCCAAATGCAGATTAGAGTAACAATAATTCCTTTATTTCAAGGCTAGATATAGGCTACACAAAGACAGCACGGAACACTCACCGATGAACTGGTCATAACACAAGACAACCCGACAAAGAGAGACAGAAAACCCAGAACTTAAATACACCCAGGACTAATCACATAAACACGAGACAGGTGAGGAGGGAGGAGAAAACACAGAGGTACCAGGTGAACACAATCGGGTAATCGGGGAGGGAAACAGACAGAAAGCAAACAGGCAGGAAACGGGGGTGAACACTTTACAAAATAAAACAGGAAACCCAAAGATAGAAAAAGACAAGAAAAACACCAACACAGACAGATCCTAACAGAAAGAGCTGCTGCAAAGACTTGAGTACAGGCACATACTGAAAACTCCTTTTTTCCTTGGCATCAAGTATGTACTCTATGGGTTCTACAACATTAAAGCTGTCTTTGTAATACTGATTGCGGAGATAAGATGTCCTTAGGGGACCACCCTTCCCTATGGCTTTGAGCAAAGGGTTTGATGCGCAGAGAGCAGTGGCTACTTCTGTTATCACAGACTTATCAGTTGTGGGACTATGTTTCTGAAATACACCTTCAAGAATGTTAATGGAGAGGGGCAATGTTGCTGAACTTAAGTAGTGCAGTTCTTCCAAAAACTCATCCATTTTTTTACCCGGCACATGTGCAAAATGCTCTAATTTGAGCAACGATGCAGCAAAGTTTTTCTCAATTACTTTGGAAGAGTTCTGAGTTACATCCACATCACTACTTGAATAAGCACTGTGTACTTCAACTGCAGAGTCATCTTGATTATGTGCGTATTCCACAGGATTATCAGAGGATTCTTGTGCAACTATGTGGTTCTAACTACATCTGGCTTGAAATCTTTCAACGTATGCGGTTTGTGTTTCCTGTTTTTGTGAGAGTGAAATGTTGCGTATATATTTGTTTCAAAACTGCAACCCACAAACATACAAGGAACAGTCTCATGACTCTTAAAATGAGTTCCAATGTGTACAAAATAATCCCTCTCCGTAGGAAGATCGCTCGAAGTGCACAAATGACAACTGAATATTGACAACTCCAGCTGCTCCTGAGAGTTTTGTTTGGGATGGGCTCTATTTAAATGAATGTGCAAAGCGTGTGTCGTATTGTCATACTGATATTTTGTACAAACTGAGACAAATGTAACATTTGTGATATTGGGCTATATAAATAAACATTGATTGATTGAAAGCATTCCATGTCTTAAATGTACATGGGCAGTTTGTGTGTGGGCATGGATAGCGTTGCCTATGCCGGTGCTGTAGTCTAAAATGCTTTAGTAACTCATATCTACCAGAAAGAGATTCACTACACTCCTTACACCTCCACATTTGCCCACCAAAACAAAATCACCAGCAAAAAATAAAAAAAACATTTCAATCATGAACTTGAGAATGGCAGATGACACCTTTTACCTCACTGATGAAGTTGGATTGCAGACACAGGTACGGTTAGACAGGACACTCTTGCGGTCGGACAGCCGCCACAGGAACTTTTGCAGTCACAAATTGCTGTGAAAAATTGAGAGACCAATCAACATACATGAAAGTTAAGTTACACAGAGAACTCGCAACATTGCTGTAAATTAAGACTCATCATTACATCTGCTTTTTTTTACACCGAACCTTATCAGTGCCCTTATCAGACAGAAGTTGACGAATTACTTAGTCATATCCAAACCAATTCAACAGAGTTCTTCAATTTAAAAGACGGTGCATTTCTGTCTGAGTGTGGTGTACTTTTGCAAGATGTTTAGACAAATTGCTCTCTGCCGTGTGTGTGTGTGTGTGTGTGTGTGTGTGTGTGTGTGTGTGTGTGTGTGTGGTGTGTGTTGCATGTAGCAGCCGCGTGTCTAAACTGCGAAAACCACAGTGGCAGTCAGCTCCGCATGGCAGCTAGCTTGGCAGCTAATTTACGTGACGCAGCCGAATAACGGCGCAACATTCCTTTGTAAAAGGGGCTGATATTACTGACATATAAGCGCCTGGGGTAGCACACTTTCCGTTTAACTTTCCCAGGATAATGCTACCGTCATTTAGTTTTCAATCCTGATATCCTATATTTGAACCATCTCCCTAACTGGCAGTTACACAGACTAGCTAGTTAACAACGTTAGCTTTAGCATGTTCGTCGGCTCATTCGGCTTTTTAAGTGAGATAAAAAATGAAACTAAATAACAAATTAACTATCAACGTTACGCATCACTAAGCCACCAGGGTGGGTGGAGGGGGTCAGGAGGACGGGACTGAACTGACCGCCCAGGGGCACGGCAGAGGACCAGGAAGGGGTCTCGGGCGGACGGCCCGGGGGCAAGGCAGAGTCCAAAAAGGGGAAGTCGGGCGGACGGCCCGGGGGTAAGGCAGAGGACCAGGAAGGGGTCTCGGGCGGACGGCCCGGGGGCAAGGCAGAGTCCAAAAAGGGGGACTCGGGCGGACGGCCCGGGGGCAAGACAGAGTCCAAGGTGGGGACCATGGAGGGGCGAAGGCAACGGCAGGAAAAGTCAGGGGACCGGGCCCGAGGGCGAGGACCGCGGCACTCAGGGGGCCGGGCTCGAGGGTGAAGACCGCGGCTCTCAGGCGGGCGGGCTTGAGGGCGAAGACCGTGGCTCTCAGGGGGCCGGGCTCGAGGGTGAAGACCGTGGCTCTCAGGGGGCCAGGCTCGAGGGCGAAGACCAGAGAGCTCCGGAGGCCGGGCAGGAAGGCGCTGACGGGACAGTGCCGGAGACCGGGCAGGACCCGGTGTCGGAGCTGGTGGGACAGGCCTCGGCAGGATCCCCCACGGAAGAGGACCAGGACACGGGATTTGCAGGATCCCCGGCAGGAGAGCAGTCGGCGGGGCCTCCAACGGCACAGTACATAGGATTGGCAGGACCCCCGGCAGGAGAGTAGACGGCGGGACCTCCAACGAGACAGGACAAAGGGTTGGCAGGACCCCCGGCAGGAGAGTAGTCGGCGGGACCTCCAACAGCACAGGACAAAGGGTTGGCAGGACCCCCGGCAGGAGAGTAGTCGGCGGGGCCTCCAACAGCACAGGACAAAGGGTTGGCAGGACCCCCGGCAGGAGAGTAGTCGGCGGGGCCTCCAACGAGACAGGACAAGGAGCTGGCAGGACCCCCGGCAGAAGAGTAGACGGCGGGACCTCCAAGGGGACAGGACAAAGGGTTGGCAGGACCCCCGGCAGGAGAGTAGTCGGCGGGGCCTCCAACGGCACAGGACAAAGGGTTGGCAGGACCCCCGGCAGGAGAGTAGACGGCGGGACCTCCAACGAGACAGGACAAAGGGTTGGCAGGACCCCCGGCAGGAGAGTAGACGGCGGGACCTCCAACGAGACAGGACAAAGGGTTGGCAGGACCCCCGGCAGGAGAGTAGACGGCGGGCCCTCCAACGGGACAGGACAATGGGTTGGCAGGACCGCCGGCAGGAGAGTAGACGGCGGGACCTCCAACGGGACAGGACAAAGGGTTGGCAGGACCCCCGGCAGGAGAGTAGTCGGCGGGACCTCCAACGTGACAGGACAAGGAGCTGGCAGGACCCCCGGCAGGAGAGTAGATGGCGGGACCTCCAACGGGACAGACATACGATTGGTAGGACCCCCGGCAGAGGAGTAGTCGACGGGACCTCCAACGGGACAGGACATGGAGTTGGCAGGACCCCCAGCGGAACCTCCAACGGACCAGGACATTGGGTAGGGACTTGAGACGTGACTCGAGAGGGGACTCGAGAGGAGACTCGAGAGGGGAACTAGAGAGGGGACTAGAGGAGAGACTAGAGGAGGGACTAGAGGAGAGACTAGAGCAGGGACTAGAGGAGGAACTAGAGAAGGGAACTCGAGAGGGGAACTAGAGATGGGACTCGAAGAGGGACTAGAGAGAGGACTAGAGGAGGGACTAGAAAGGGGACTAAAGGAGGGACTAGAGGAGGGACTAGAGGAGGGAACTCGAGAGGGAACTGGAGAGGGGACTCGAGAGGGAACTGGAGAGGGGACTCGAGAGGGAACTCGAGAGGGAACTGGAGATGGGACTAGAGAAGTGACCTGAGGAGGGACTAGGGAAAGGACTAGAGAAGGGGACTCGAGAGGGGACTCGAAGAGGGACTAGAGGAGGGACTAAAGGAGGGAGTAGAGGAGGGAACTCGAGAGGGGACTGGAGAGGGGACTAGAGGAGGGACTAGAGATGGAACTCGAGAGGTGACTCGAGAAGAGACTAGAGATGGAACTCGAGAGGTGACTCGAGAGGGGACTTGAGAGGTGACTCGAGAGGGGACTCGAGAAGGAACTTGAGAGGAAACTGGAGAGGGGACTCGAGAAGGAACTTGAGAGGAAACTGGAGAGGGGACTTGAGAGGAAACTGGTGAGGGGACTCGGGAGGGAACTGGAGAGGGGACTTGAGAAGAAACTGGAGAGGGGACTCGAGAGGGAACTCGAGAGGGAACTCGAGAGGGAACTCGAGAGGTGACTCGAGAGGTGACTCGAGAGGTGACTCGAGAGGTGACTTGAGAGGTGACTCGAGAGGTGACTTGAGATGGGACTCGAGAGGAAACTTGAGAGTTGACTGGAGAGGTGACTTGAGAGGAATCTCGAGAGGAGACTCGAGAGGTGACTTGAGAGGTAACTCGAGCGGGGACTCGAGCGGGGACTCGAGAGATGACTTGAGAGGGAACTCGAGAGGAGACTTGAGAGGGGATTCGAAAGGGGACTCGAGAGATGACTTGAGAGGGAACTCGAGAAGAGACTCGAGATGGGACCTGAGAGGGAACTCGAGAGGAGACTTGAGAGGGAACTCGAGAGAGGACTCGAGATGGGACCTGAGAGGGGACTTGAGAAGAGACTCGAGATGGGACCTGAGAGGGGACTTGAGAGGGGACTTGAGAGGGAACTTGAGAGGGGACTCGAGAGAGGACTCGAGATGGGACCTGAGAGGGGACTTGAGAAGAGACTCGAGATGGGACCTGAGAGGGGACTTGAGAGGGGACTTGAGAGGGAACTTGAGAAGAGAATCGAGAGGGGACCTGAGAGGGAACTCGAGAGGAGACTTGAAGGGTGACTTGAGAGGTGACTCGAGAAGTAGCTCGAGAGGGAACTGGAGAGGATACTTGAGAGGGGACTTGAAAAGGAATTTGAGAGGGAAGTCGAGAGGGGACTTGAGAGGGGACTTGAGAAGGGTCTTGAGAAGGAACTTGTGTCGGTCGGTACGCCGACAGGACACGGGGAGCTGGCGTCGGCTGGAGAGCCAGCAGGAGACGAGGTGCTGGAGTCGGCCGGTACGCCGACAAGACTCGGGGAGCTGGCGTTGGCCGGTACGCCAGTCCTGGAGCCGAAACTGGAGTCGGGACCATGGCTACTGGGGCCGGTACTGAAGCCAGAATCATGGCTGTAAGGTCCGGTTCAGGAGCCGGAAACATGGCTGAATGGGCCCGGCTCTGGAGCCGGAATTGAAGCCAGAATCTTGGCTGTAAGGTCCGGTTCTGAAGCCGAATCCATGGCTGCCGGGACCGGTTCTGGAGCAAGGACCATGGCTGCTGGGGCCAGAACTGGGTCTGGAACCATGGCCCTTTGGGCTCGTGCTGCCAACCTGGCCTTGCGACTCCTTCCTTTAGGAGCCGTTTGGAGGCTCCGTGGACCTCCAAAGGCCAGACGAGTACCAGCGAATGGCTCCTGGACTGTAGCAAACACTGGGTGAGAAGCAGGGGCTGACGCCAGACGGACCACACCGATGCATGTGGTATCAAAACGGGAGTTGGGAGGCCTGGGGCTGTCAGGCAAGGGATAACACACCGTGAGAAAATCCAAAATCCTGCCCGATAAGAATTTAACCAAGCCTGGCTTCTCCATAGTAATCCGGCGTGCCTCTGCCAGAACAGCCTCTCGCTGCTGAACCCTGGACGCTCCCAACCATCGATACGAGCAGTCATCCAAAGCAAAGGAAAACTCCAATAGCTCCTGCTCAAAAGGATCTGCTGGGCCCATATTATGGTCGGGTTGTAATGTTACGGTGGCTGTTACGGTGTGCAGGAAGCAGGACCCAAATGCAGATTAGAGTAACAATAATTCCTTTATTTCAAGGCTAGATATAGGCTACACAAAGACAGCACGGAACACTCACCGATGAACTGGTCATAACACAAGACAACCCGACAAAGAGAGACAGAAAACCCAGAACTTAAATACACCCAGGACTAATCACATAAACACGAGACAGGTGAGGAGGGAGGAGAAAACACAGAGGTACCAGGTGAACACAATCGGGTAATCGGGGAGGGAAACAGACAGAAAGCAAACAGGCAGGAAACGGGGGTGAACACTTTACAAAATAAAACAGGAAACCCAACACAGACAAGAAAAACACCAACACAGACAGATCCTAACAGAAAGAGCTGCTGCAAAGACTTGAGTACAGGCACATACTGAAAACTCCTTTTTTCCTTGGCATCAAGTATGTACTCTATGGGTTCTACAACATTAAAGCTGTCTTTGTAATACTGATTGCGGAGATAAGATGTCCTTAGGGGACCACCCTTCCCTATGGCTTTGAGCAAAGGGTTTGATGCGCAGAGAGCAGTGGCTACTTCTGTTATCACAGACTTATCAGTTGTGGGACTATGTTTCTGAAATACACCTTCAAGAATGTTAATGGAGAGGGGCAATGTTGCTGAACTTAAGTAGTGCAGTTCTTCCAAAAACTCATCCATTTTTTTACCCGGCACATGTGCAAAATGCTCTAATTTGAGCAACGATGCAGCAAAGTTTTTCTCAATTACTTTGGAAGAGTTCTGAGTTACATCCACATCACTACTTGAATAAGCACTGTGTACTTCAACTGCAGAGTCATCTTGATTATGTGCGTATTCCACAGGATTATCAGAGGATTCTTGTGCAACTATGTGGTTCTAACTACATCTGGCTTGAAATCTTTCAACGTATGCGGTTTGTGTTTCCTGTTTTTGTGAGAGTGAAATGTTGCGTATATATTTGTTTCAAAACTGCAACCCACAAACATACAAGGAACAGTCTCATGACTCTTAAAATGAGTTCCAATGTGTACAAAATAATCCCTGTCCGTAGGAAGATCGCTCGAAGTGCACAAATGACAACTGAATATTGACAACTCCAGCTGCTCCTGAGAGTTTTGTTTGGGATGGGCTCTATTTAAATGAATGTGCAAAGCGTGTGTCGTATTGTCATACTGATATTTTGTACAAACTGAGACACATGTAACATTTGTGATATTGGGCTATATAAATAAACATTGATTGATTGAAAGCATTCCATGTCTTAAATGTACATGGGCAGTTTGTGTGTGGGCATGGATAGCGTTGCCTATGCCGGTGCTGTAGTCTAAAATGCTTTAGTAACTCATATCTACCAGAAAGAGATTCACTACACTCCTTACACCTCCACATTTGCCCACCAAAACAAAATCACCAGCAAAAAATAAAAAAAACATTTCAATCATGAACTTGAGAATGGCAGATGACACCTTTTACCTCACTGATGAAGTTGGATTGCAGACACAGGTACGGTTAGACAGGACACTCTTGCGGTCGGACAGCCGCCACAGGAACTTTTGCAGTCACAAATTGCCACCATTTCAAGGATGCTACGTCATCGAGTCCCGCCGAAGGACTGTTCCAATGTCCAGGTTCCTTGGAATTCTACCGAGGACTGAGTCCTTCGTTGCGGGAAATTTCGAGGCTGCACATGTGTATCCTCCGGTCTTAAAATCCCCACAATGCTTGGTGCATGGCCCAATTTCCCAAAATCTGTGGCGGAAAATTGACTCGGAAGACATGTCCTACCAAGGAAGCGTCCTCGACATTGAGAAACACCCCCCATGTCTCCACGTCCTCCCTGGATGAAGCCCAGCCTCTTCCTCTCAGATCTGCAGCGCTCCAGTCACCCTGATGTGAAGCTTGTTGCACCCACAGAAAAAGATCTGTTCAAAGCACTGGAGAGGTCAAAGAAGATGACTGTCAGTGCTTCCCTGCAGGTGAATGGAGGAAGATGGTGTCCTCTTCTCCACTCTGCGTCAGGATTAGCCTCTCGGTTTGTAGCCACCCCAAGTGTATATATAATATAAATAGCATTGTTTTGATACAGGATTATTGCACCAGATTCACAACATCTGCCGTTATAGCTAAAGAATCTGAAAATGATCCTGATCCAGCTGTTAGGATGTGTCTGAAAGACTTGTTTCACTGATAGTTCCAAAATAATTTACAAATAGTCATCCACATAGGAACAAGATGTAAAGACGAGGTTTTGATTGATTGGCTAAGAGAACTATTTATGTAATGCATGATTTCCCTAAATGTGGCTGTAGTGTTTTAATCTTGAGAAGGCTGCTTTGACTATTTTTGACAACAAGCTGACGCTATTTATTACAATAGTAGGCTTTATTATAGGAGTCAAATAGACTGCACCAAATGAAATGGTATCAATATTAGTCAAGAAAATGATAGATGCCTGTTCTTTATCAGTTCAAGGTGATATTTTCATGTCAAACTCCAATGATATTCAGTTTACTAGCAGGAAAGAAACTCATTGTGTGTTCCTTTTTCTAAAAGGATTTCTATCTTTCAGGTCTCTAGTGGAATAAGATAGCATTTTAAATCCTATTGAAGAACTTGCTTGATTTCTATCACATGTTAGTTACATTGTGTGTAGTAAATGTTGATCTGAAGAAATGTGCTCTTCATTATTAAAAAACATCCAACATGATTTCCCGTTGTCAGCACCCTCGTAGATGCTGGTAAACCCAGTCTGATAAAGTAATAAACCAAAACAGGCTACATGCCACCTAAGTACAGTAAGTGAGAAACATCATATTGTTTTAAACTGAGAATGTCAGTGAACACAAGCTGCTGAGCATTGAGTTTATTTCAGACACCTGACAGTACAGCCATGGAACAAATGAAAGTGTTAGAAGCTGAGATGGTGCAGGGAGAAAGTACACGTCTTAAACAGAGCAGAGATGGAGCTGTACAAATGAATGTAGCAGCTTTGTAGATAATAATAACTGATGCGTTCCTCACAGCAGCTCCCTGTTATACAGTGCTGACACTGAAGGCATGTCGACATCATTGCAAAGGAGTCTGTTTGAAGGTGGCGTGGGGGGGGCAGGGGTTAACGTCTAGGCCTCAGAGGTCCTCCTCTTGATCTCAGTTATCAGATCTGCTCTGGATATATCAGCCTGTGGGGAGAGAGCAGACAGTGAGGTTAGTCCTGCAGCATCTCAGTCTTACGGCCCTGACACACAAACAGACAGACACATCCAAATATATTGGCCCTCAACCCCAAACTGCTCCCAATGGCCAACACTGAGCCTGTACGGCTGCCTCTGCATGATTGTGTGTGAATGGTTGAATGGTAATAAAAACATAAAAAAACCATAATTTGGTATCCTCTTTAATAAAGATGTGTTCAGGTACCTCCTCTCTGGTTGCCACGGTGCGCAGCTTCACCATCCCATCCTTCAGCTCCTGCTCTCCCAGGATGGCCACCAGGGGGATCCCAGAGTCCTCGCAGTACTGCAGCTGACTCAGCAGTTTGGGGTTCTTCTTGTAGATTACCTCTGCCTGGACACATACACAGCATTCAGTGTGACGAATAATACAAATCATATTTTTAAATGACAGCATGACAAATGTCAACTTTCCACACCAAAAAGTCCAGTCTAGTGCAAAGGTGATAGTAATACTTTTCAGAAATCAGACTCCAGACTTACGAAGCAACATTAAGTGGAATCTGCAAATATAACACTAGCACACACACACACACACACACACACACACACACACACACACACACACACACACACACACACACACACACACACACACACACACACACACACACACACACACACACACACACACACACACACACACACACACACACACACACACACACACACACACACACACACACACACACACACACACACACACACACACACACACACACACACACACACACACACACACACACACACACACACACACACACACACACACACACACACACACACACACACCTTGATGCCAGCGTTCCAGAGCTCAGTGAGCAGTTTGAGTCTCTCCTCCAGCAGGTTCTTCTGAGCAGACACCACCATCACTTGAACCTCTGTGGTGCGGACCCTCTGTGCTGAGGCCTGAAACACACACACAGTTAGTGTGACAGCAACACACGTATTAACAACATAGTGTGACAGCCAAACACATATCATTAACATACTGTTACAGTCTGACTGACAGACACACACACTGTTACAGTCTCTCACACACACTGTTACAGTCTCTCACACACACTGTTACAGTCTCTCACACACACAGTTACAGTCTCTCACACACTGTTACAGACTCACACACACATTTACAGTCTCACACACACACACACACAGCAGTGCTTCTCAAAGTGTGGCCCGGACCACTGGTGGTCCGTGAGCGCCCCCTAGTGGTCCGTGAGTATATTGGTAACATTTCACATTTGAAATAAATAAATACATTTCAGTTTTCCGCACTCTCGCAAGAATATCTCCGCAATGGAGCGAGGTTAAGTTTCACTTTTGATTGCATGATATAGCCCAGATAAACACCTTCATCACACTTGCTGCCACTTGTTTGTACCATTTTCAGGCGATTTGTAATCTGTTCTAGAAAAACGATGCGTTTTTTTATATTTGTGAAGTTAGGCGGTCCGCGAGTGTTTTTTTATTGGTTAAGTGGTCCTTGGTATGAAAAAGTTTGAGAAACACTGACTTAGAGTCTCAGGGTGCATTCACACCTAATAGTCCGCTCTCTGTTGCACACCAGACCACAGTTTGTTACATTGTTTCATTTTTCAGAAGGTTCAGTTTGCGTTCACACGGGAAAAACTCAAACGGACTATAAACTTTAAACACAAGTCATGTGCACGGAAATGCTGTTCAACCATTGGTCAGACATTAAGGGCGTAAAAACGCAAATCCCGGCCATTTCTACCGGAGCCTCCGCCATGGAGCATCGGCAGGTTATTCTCATGCTGCTGTTAATCTGGAGATCAACAGACACTAGCGGCCCGCGCATATGATTATATAATCAGACAGCGTCCGTTAAAAAACATTAGAACACATATAATGAGAGACGTTCTGCAGTAAGGAGGGGCGTTTCACCAACGACAGGTTTTGGTCTTCACTCTTTAACTAAACAACCGCGGATGTCTTAAAGGATTCTTTCGCTAAAGATTTTGAAGACATCCGCGTTCTTGTGACACGTAAATACTACGCTTCCTATGTTTTGGTGCGGACTGCGTTCACACCAGCAATGAACCGCTCCAGAGTTCACAAGCAAGCGCTCGGAGACCACGTATTTTAGCGGACCAGAGTCCGGTTGTTTAGTTCACTTAAGAGGTCTCGGATTGTGTTCACACCGACCCAAATGAACCGCACCAAGCGGCTAAACGCACCAGGGTTCGATTCAACCGGACTATACAAGGCAGGTGTGAACGCACCCTCACTCACTCACAGGATTACCTCGGCCTTCTTCTCCATGATGGAGAAGATCCTCTCGATGCCGATGCTGACCCCCACACATGGCACCTTCCTGCCCTTGGGGTCAAACATCCCCACCAGCCCGTCGTACCGGCCCCCGCCCGCTACGCTGCCCACGCTCACACTCTCCTCTGCACCAGAACCATTCTGGGCTTCAGCAGCGATGCCCGCCTGAGTCAGAAACCCCTCGTAAATGATCCCTGTGTAATAGTCCAGACCCCGGGCCAGACTCAGGTCAAACACCACCTGCACAGAATGGAGGAATGAAAAGGTAGCAGGTTAACAGAGAAGAGAGGAAAGTAGAAGGTATGATAAGGAGCTTTAACACATTGTTGACTCCAGTGAACAAAGTGAATGCTGGGAAATATATCAGGTGAGTCACCTTGTCCGTGACCTGGAACAGCTGCAGGTAGCTGAACAGCAGCTTAATGTCCATCAGCCCCGCACTGGCCTGCTTACTCTGACACATCTTCTGATCCTGCAGGAGGCGCTCTGCCAGCTCCATCCCACCTGCAACACAAACACAGCTACATCAGCACCCACCCTGTTGGAATAAGGTCCAGCACTCCCCCTCTTTAGCTCTGTTTTAGTGTATAGGGGGCTCCGTGAGATCAGCGCTGCTCATAATAAATCATAACCGTAATATATTTTCTCTTTTCATTCTTTTATTCTTTTTAATTTAAAATATCAGAATATAGTACAGTAGTATCTATCCTATGTATTTATTATTAATTTCAGATTTGTGTCTTATTGTAAAGGTTTATATTCTTACCTATTCCTGCAACTTACTTGCAACTTTTTGTCTATTTCACTTTTTTTTTTGCATTATTTGATGTCTTGTAATGTTATGTTTTATGTATCATATGTTGCATTGTTGGAGGAGCCTGGCGCACGGTTTAAGCGTGCCGTGCCAAACCGGCCCATTTTTGGGTTTTCACTAGGGGTAGTTCCGGCTAACGGGTACTGTTTCACAGTTTTCTGGCACTCCAAAATCCAGGTTGTTTCCGGGCCAACAACCGGGCTGAGTATGCTAAACTAGAGAGAGAATCGCTGGCAAGGGGGCTACAACTACAACACAAAATTAACATATTTGACCGTGATTTAATTGTAATACACGTTTCAAAATGATGCCGAAGTAACAACATACTGATACCCGGTTAGTAAAAACCATGAATTAATGCTTTGACAAGTCTGGCAGACAGACGCAGGCGAACAACCTTTTAAAATGCGAGACGATGACGAGCTAAAAATAGATTATTGATAATAAAAACTATGACGAAATGTATATTTTATTTTCGTTGACGAGACTAAGGTGTTAATGGTGGACTATCGGACATTCAAAAAGCAGGTTATTTCCCTCAAGTGTCCGTCTTGTCTGTCAAAATGCATCTTACGTTTCTAACTTGCAATATCATTTTTTCTGCTCTCTGCACTCCAGAAGAAGGATCTCCCTGTGTCTCTCTGTGTGCCTAACAGACATGCTGCAGCGGCACACAGAGATCTGCCGGGGACGGAGCATTCAGAGAGTTAGCGCGTTGACACGAGCAGTCTGTCCAAAAAGCCGGCCAAAAGGCGTCATATTCAGTCGGAGAAATGCAGAATTTTCAACTTCCTTAACTCGTAGCTCTGTTGCCCCAATTACGAGTAACGTTATCACATCAGGTGCGCAGAGGTGGGAGAAGTACTCAGATCTTGTAGTTAAGTAAAACAATACCATAGTGTAGGAAGAGTTCTCAAGTAAAAGTATGATCATCAAAATATAGTTAAAGAAGCGACAGTAAAAGTAGTCGTTGTGCAGAGGTGGTCCACTTCAGAATAATATATATGATATGTTTTCTAATGATTGATCATGAAAGTGTTCTCAAAGCTGGTAAAGGGTGCAGCTAGTTTGAATGACTTTGTATACTGCAGGGTAGCTTGTGGATTTACTCCAGGTGGAACTAAAGTCTGATTTAACACTTGATTAGATTTCACATCATTCATCCAGATCTGTGAAGTACCTAAAGGTACTAAATACATGTAGTGGAGTAGAAGTACACCATTTACCTATGAACTGTAGTGGAGTAGAAGTACACAGTAGCAAAACATTTAAATACTCCAGTAAAGTACCTCAACATTTTACTCAAGTACAGTACAATATTTTTAACATAATTATATTATTTCATTTATTTCACATTTAAATAAAGCAATTAATTCGGTTAACAATTTGTTAGTTTTTCCCTTTAAAAAATAACAAAAAGTAAATACAAGAATACCGTTAAAGTACCGGATCGATAAGCAGTATCGATAAGACTAGTAGTACCGTAGAAAACCTTAACGATACCCATCCCTAGATATTACACAAGTAAAGTGTTAAGAGAGTGAAATGTTGCTTTACGAATTTCAACACTTGATGCTGTCACCTTGATTCCAATGTCAGAAACCTGTATTTGCCTAACTGAATGAGTTTAAAGAGAGAAAACATTTGGACTAAAAGTTGATTAAAATGTAATTTTTCATCGACTAAAAGTTGACTAAAACGTTTTTTTTCGACTAAAACGTTTTGAGTTTTCGTCGACTAAAACGTTTTGAGTTTTCGTCGACTAAAACGTTTTGAGTTTTCGTCGACTAAAACGTTTTGAGTTTTCGTCGACTAAAACTAGACTAAAACATTTGGAGTTTATCTCTCACAGGCTCCGCCCTCTACTGGACTCTATGGGTACTATCTTACCCGCGAGCATTCTCCCACTGAGACTTCTATAGACGTAGCCGGCCTTGGGCGGGCCTACCTGAATGCGCGCGCATCACACCGTATAAAAGGAGGCCTCGCCTCCTGACTATCAT